>NC_025998.2:99254272-99446055 GCF_000442705.2 Elaeis guineensis | reverse complement strand
AAGAAAAAGAGAAGAACAGAAGAGAAGGATCCGAAATTTGCAAGAAAAAGCCTGAGATCAAAGAAATATCCATAGAGAAAAAGAGAGAGGATCCACAATATACCAGAGAGATTGTGAAAGAGAAAAGGAAGATCTTTCAAGGAGAGAATTCTTCACGCCTATCGTTTCAACCTTGATCTAGAGATCGTTCAAAGCTTTCAAGAGATCTTCAATCAACAATCAACCTCTTCTCAAGCGTTCAACCATTCATTCATCTTGAGAAAATCTGAAAAAGGGGTTCTTCATTTGAGTAAAGTTTTTATTGTTATATTTGCTCATTTAAGGAGCTGTTTTTGTATTCATCTGTGCTCTAAATATTCTTACTCTTTGTGAGTTTTTGCTCTTGTTTTTGGAGGATTTCCAAAACAAGGAAAGGTTGATCCGAACCTGAAATCGGAGTGTTTTGGGTTGGCTTGTACCCGGGAAACAAGTGTTCTAGCTTGGGATAGCTAGGGTCGGAGTTTCCGACGTCCTGTATTCTAGCTTGGGATAGCTAGTGTCGGAGTTTCCGACATTTTGTATTCGGGTTGAATACAAAGGATAGTGGATTAAAATTCCCAAGTAGGATCTTGGGGAGTGGACGTAGGTGCAAGGTTAGCACCGAACCACTATAAATCCTTGTGTTTGTGGTGTGCTTTATCGCTTTATCTTATTTCTTTATTATATCCTTGCAATACTGCTTTAGTTAATTAATATTGATTTAAAGCCATTGTTTTGTTCTTCATAAGTCATTTGTTGGGCTTAAAATTTTTAGAAACCCAATTCACCCCCCTCTTGGGTTGCATAGCTGGGCAACAAGTGGTATCAGAGCCAGTGCTCTAGCCCTTCTTTGATCTAACAATCAAAGAGCCAAAGATCTATGGCAACCCATGTTGGAACTTCTCTAGTTGAGGGGCAATCAACAAACCGACCTCCACTTTTCAATGGGTCTAATTACACCTATTGGAAAGCTCGGATGAAGATTTTCATACAAGCACTCGACTATGATATGTGGAGTATCATAGTGAATGGTCCTCACACACCCACCAAGATTATAGATGGTGAGGAGTCAACCAAACCCGAGAAAGAATGGGATGAGGTTGACAAGAAATTGGCACAATTAAATGCCAAAGCTATGAATGTTCTTTATTGTGCACTAGATGCTAGTGAATTTAATCGCATTTCTACTTGTGCATCTGCTAAAAAATATGGAATAGGTTAGAAGTCACCCATGAGGGAACAAATCAAGTAAAAGAGTCTAAAATAAACATGCTTGTACATAAATATGAATTGTTCAAAATAGAGCATGATGAGTCCATAACTGCTATGTTTACTCGTTTTACTGATATAATCAATGGTTTAAAGAGTCTTGGCAAATCTTATACTAACAGTGAACTTGTAAGGAAGATTCTCAGGTCACTGCCAAGAACTTGGGAAGCCAAGGTGACTGCCATCCAAGAAGCAAAGGACTTGAACACTCTACCTCTAGAAGAGCTTCTTGGATCCTTGATGACTCATGAACTTAGCATGATGCAACATCAAGAGGATGAAATCAAAAAGAAAAGAACCATTGCCCTCAAATCCACAACTTCACCTGATTATGAAACAGATGACTCTGAAGATGAAGATCAGGATGAAGAGATGGCTCTCATCACCCGGAAATTCAAGAAGTTTCTAAGAAAAAGGAAACAGGGGATGAGAAAGAAATTTACAAAAGGGGATCAAAGCATAGAAAAGGAGAAAGATCAAACCCCTATATGCTATGAGTGCAAGAAGCCAGGACATTTCAGATCCGAATGTCCTCAATTGAAGAAAGGTCCAAAGAAATTCAAAAAGAAGGCAATGATGGCGACCTGGAGTGCGAGTGATGACTCAAGCTCCGACGAGGAAACCTCAACCGAACAAGCCAATCTGTGCCTGATGGCACATGAAAATGAGGTAACTTCTGAATCCACTAGTGAATTTACTTTTGAAGAATTGCATGAAGCTTTCTATGATTCAATTGATGAATTAAAGAAACTAGGGAAGAAAAACAAAGAGCTGAAATTGAAAAATCAGTCCTTAGTGAAACAAGCTGAAATTCTTTCAATTGAAAAATTCACATTGATTCAAGAAAATCAAAACTTTAAGGATGAAATTAACAGACTGAAATCTATAGTAGATAAGTTCACCTTAAGTTCAAACAAGCTAAATATGATCCTTGATAATCAGAAAGCTATATATGATAAGGCTGGACTTGGTTACAAACCCCTGAAGAAACAAAAATTTTTGAAGGATATTTATGCAAATTATTCAAACAAAAAGCCTACAAATATTACTTGTTTTAAATGTGGAAGAATAGGACATAAATCATACACATGTCTTATTAACAAATATGCAAACACAAAGAAAATATGGGTTCCAAAAGGAACCATTCTGACTAACCTGAAAGGACCCAAGAAAGCTTGGGTACCTAAGACAGAAACTTGATCTGTGCTTGCAGGTGTGTCTAGCATCCCAAGAAGGAAACAGGAAATGGTATCTTGACAGCGGATGCTCGAGACACATGACTGGTAATGAATCACAATTCATCACGTTTGATGCTAAGGATGGAGGGATGGTCACCTTTGGAGATAATGGCAAAGGAAAGATCATCGGGATAGGTAACATTGGTATCACTCCCTCCAAATACATTGAGAATGTTTTACTTGTTAAAGGTTTAAAGCATAACTTACTTAGCATTAGTCAATTCTGTGATAAAGGGTATAAAGTAAGTTTTGAATCATCTGTATGCATTGTGACGAGTCCTATTAACGATGGCATTAAATTTATAGGACATAGGCATGGCAATGTTTATATGGTAGACTTGAATGATTTAACTAAATTAGACATGCAATGCCTAGTTTCCTTAAATGCTAAAATAAATGAGACTAGTTGGCTGTGGCATCGTAGACTTGCACATATTAGCATGCATTCTCTTTCAAAATTAATCAAAAAGGATTTAGTTCTCGGTTTGCCAAAATTGAATTTTGAAAAGGATAGAATTTGTGATGCATGCCAATTAGGTAAACAAACTAGAGTATCATTTAAATCCAAAAATACTATTTCAACTTCTAGACCTTTAGAGCTCTTACATATGGATTTATTTGGACCAACTAAAACCACTAGTCTAGGAGGAAAACGATATGGATTTGTATTAATTGATGATTACTCTCGTTTTACTTGGATTTTCTTTTTAGCTCACAAAAATGAAACTTTTCAAATTTTCACGAAATTTCATCGAAAAGTCACTAATGAAAAAGGGTTTTCAATTCAAAATATTAGAAGTGATCATGGAACAGAATTTGAAAATCATGACTTTGAAAATTTTTGTGATGAAAATGGAATTGGCCACAACTTCTCTGCTCCTAGGACACCCCAACAAAATGGGGTAGTTGAAAGGAAAAATAGAACCTTAGAAGAAATGGCCCGTACCATGCTCTATGAAAGCAACCTTCCAAAATATTTTTGGGCAGAAGCTATTAACACAGCATGTTACATTTTAAATCGTGCTTTAATAAGACAATTTTTAAAGAAAACCCCCTATGAACTTTGGAAAGGAAGAAAACCAAATATTGCCTATTTTCATGTTTTTGGTTGCCGATGTTTTGTATTAAATAATGGCAAAGAAAAACTTGGTAAATTTGATGCAAAATCAGATGAAGCAATCCTTCTAGGTTACTCCTCCACTAGTAAAGCATTTAGAGTGTTCAACAAAAGAACCTTAGTAGTTGAGGAGTCCATACATGTTGTCTTTGATGAATCTAACGATCTTCCTTCAAGGAAGAATAAGGGTGTTGATGATGCAGATCCACTAATAGAAGGTATGAAGGAGATAACTCTAAAAGATTCAGCAACTCCAGAAGACAAGGATCAAGAAGATGAACAAAATGAGAAAGGTGAAGAAATTCAAGAACAACCTCAAGGTACAAATGACTTACCCAAGGAATGGAGGTATGTTCACAACCACCCTAAGGAATTAATTATCGGTGATCCTATGCATGGGGTAAAAACACGTTCTTCACTTAGAGATGTACTTAATCATTGTGCTTTTGTATCTCAACTTGAACCTAAAACTTTTGAAGAAGCTGAAAATGATCATAACTGGATTCATGCTATGCAAGAAGAACTCAGTCAATTTGAAAGAAATAATGTTTGGACCTTAGTGAAAAGACCTAAAGATTATTCAATAATTGGCACAAAATGGGTCTTTAGAAACAAGTTAGATGAGCATGGAAATGTAATTAGAAATAAAGCAAGACTGGTTGCTAAGGGATATAATCAAGAAGAAGGAATTGATTTTGATGAAACCTTTGCACCTGTTGCTAGATTAGAAGCCATTAGACTTCTACTTGCTTATGCTTGCTTTATGAAATTCAAACTATTTCAAATGGATGTTAAAAGTGCATTTTTAAATGGATATATTTCTGAAGAAGTATATGTAGAACAACCCCCAGGATTTGAAAATCATGCTTTTCCCAATCATGTCTTCAGATTAAATAAAGCTTTATATGGTCTAAAACAAGCACCTAGAGCATGGTATGAAAGGCTAAGCAAATTTCTACTAAATAATGGTTTCTCAAGAGGCAATGTAGACACAACCCTATTTATTAGAAGAAACCAAAATGATATGCTAATTATACAAATTTATGTTGATGACATAATTTTTGGGTCTACTAATGAATCCCTTTGTCAAGACTTTGCTAAGCTTATGCAGGGAGAGTTCGAGATGAGCATGATGGGAGAACTCACTTTCTTCCTCGGACTCCAAATCAAACAATCAAAAGAGGGAATCTCCATCACCCAAAGCAAGTACACCAAGGAACTACTCAAAAGATTTGGAATGGAGAACTGCAAACCAATTGGCACACCAATGAGTCCCTCATGTAAGCTTGACAAGGATGATGAAGGTAAAAGCGTAGACTTAAAATACTATAGAGGTATGATTGGCTCATTATTATATTTAACTGCAAGTAGGCCTGATATCATGTTTAGTGTTTGCTTATGTGCAAGATATCAATCTAATCCTAAGGAATCTCATTTGAATGCTGTTAAAAGAATCCTTAGATACTTAAATGGTACACAAACTATAGGGTTATGGTACTCTAAGGACTCACAAATTAATTTGTTAGGATATTCTGATGCTGATTTTGCTGGATGTAAATTAGATAGAAAAAGCACAAGTGGAACTTGCCAATTTCTTGGAGTTAACCTAATCTCATGGTTTAGCAAGAAACAAAATTCGGTGGCACTGTCTACGGCTGAGGCCGAATACATTGCAGCCGGAAGTTGTTGTGCTCAAATCCTGTGGATTAAGCAACAACTCGAAGATTTTGGAATCAAACTTAATGAAACACCAATAAAATGTGATAATACAAGTGCTATAAATCTATCTAAAAATCCAATACAACATTCAAGATCTAAACATATTGAAATAAGACATCATTTTATAAGAGAACATGTTCAAAACAAAAATATAATTCTTGAATATGTTTGCACTGAAAATCAATTAGCTGATATCTTTACAAAGGCCCTTAGTGAGGAAAGATTCTGTGAAATTAGGAGAAATCTAGGAATTCTAGATCCATTTATCTGAAATTTCTCAATTTCCAAAAAATAGATGTCAAAAACTCTTAGAGCTCAATTTTCAACATCTATCCTGGTTCCAAAAGCTCAGTTTTATCACTCTAAAAACTTATCATTGAGCAAAATTCTTTCTCCCAAAATTTTGAATTTTTCTGGAATTTATTTGCATTTTTTCTGATTTTCTGAACTTCATGAGTCGACCCCCATGAGTCGACTCAATGGCAAACTTGTAAATCCCACCAACTTCCATCGGGTTCATTGTTTTTAAAACGGAAAACCTTGTTTATGAGACGACTCATCTTCTCGTCGTCTTCCTTCCGAAAGCCGTCCCCTCCAAACTTCTGTTTTGCTCCAAATCCAAGGAACAATTCTGAGGCAATTCTCCCTCCTCCTCTCCACCAAAAATCGCCTCCTTGAAAAGGATTTTTCTGTGCTTTCTCGCAGTGTTAGGCGCGGGTGGAACGTGCCCTAGAACTTCACCGTTCATTCAAAATCCACTTCTTTTCTCCACCAAAATTCTTCTTTACTCTTTTGTGATCCCTCCTCCACTGAATTCAAGTCTTCTTGTCTGCTACCTTATTGGATATGGCTCCAAAGATGAAACTTCCCCAAAGAAGGAAATCAATCCGAGAGCCTGAGGAAATTGTCCCAAAGAAAAGGCATGCTCAATCTTCCACTGTTCCCAATCCAGTTTCAGTACCTGCTCAAGGTCCCTCTCAACCCTCCATAAGCCCCAGTGTAAATCTTCTTTCTGATAGAAAAGTAAAAACCGGAAAAAATATAGATTTTCGGTTCTTTGAGAAAGAAGGCTTTAATTTTGCTACCAAGATCAAAAATCAAGGATGGAAACTTTATTGCTCTCTTAAGGAAGTCACCTATGTTGATCTAGTCAGAGAGTTCTACCAGAACCTAAATTATGGAAACGGGTCTGTGACTTCAACTATAAAGGAGATTGACATCTGTTTGGATTCTAGGATATTGGGAGAGATACTTCAGTTGCCTAGTGAAGGATACTCATATATGGAACTCCCAATTAAAGAAAAAGGGATCAGAATTATCTTAGGAGAAGATTTTTCAGGAAGTTTAAACAGATTGGAAGCAAAGCTACTGTCCATTGAGATGAGGGTCCTGCATCAGATTGTGACAAAACTATTCTTTCCTAGGAGTGGTAGACATGACTTACTATCTGGCAGAGATGTATGTGTCATGTTTCATATCATCACTCAGACCCCCTTAAACCTCCCTACACTTATGATAGAGGCCATGAGAGAAACTTTGAACAGATCCAAGGCACACTTGCCTTATGGTATGGCCCTTACTAGAGTTTTTAGGAGGTTTGGAGTTAGCTGTGAGGGGGAGACACCTACCAAGCTCTCACATGTGGACACTTTCAACCAACACAGCCTACACCGAATGGGAATTACAAAGACTGTTGGTGGTTGGATCAAGGGCTCTGAAGAAAGAGCTGAGGAGAGAGCTGAGGAAAGAGCTGAAGACAGAACTGAAGGCAGAGTAGAAGAAGAAGGTCCATCTTCTCCTGTACATGATTTCAGGGCAGCTTCACCAGATACCCAGTTCATTCATGATACTGAGGCTGGCCCTTCTGAGTTTACTAGGATGCCCACACCAGTGTATCAGCCAGAGAGCAGAGCACCTCCATCAGAGTTCAGACTGGCTGATGATCAGATCGAGCATATATCTCAGCGTGTGGCTTCTTTGTTGTCTAGCCAGTGGAGTAGTACTTCTTTTGCACCTGGAGCTACTTCTTCTGATCAGACCATTACTCCCCACATCTCCACTATATTTCAGATGATTTCAGATCAGTCCGTCAGGATACAGCAGCTTGAGGATACAGTCTGGAGACTAACTGGCAGAGTTCTTGACTTGCAGGGGCAAGTCCTTGCATTGGCCCATCCCCAGCCACAGGAGTCTACCATTGAGGTCACAGACCTCACTGCAGAGGCTGGAAGGCTCAGAGGAGCATTAGAAGGTGGATATGAGCTACTGAGGAAAGAGATCAGAGGATCAAGTGAGCATGCTACCACCCAGTTCACTGCTCTACTTCAATCTGTTTCCAGAGCACTGAACGTCCTTGATTCTATCAGACTCATGGTATCAGCCCTAGCATCTCAGCATTCTCAGCCACCTAGTTCATCTCGTTCTCCTGCTCGTGCCATCACCTCCACTCGTGGCAGAGGCAGACGGGGTAGAGGACGCACTTCTGATCCATCATCCCCTCACCCTATATCTGATGACTCTGATCATTGACTTATCTAGATCTTAGGAGTTAGTATCTTGTTCTAGGATCTATACCTTGGGGCCATGTATTGACATTTAGCTGGTTGAATTCTATGTATTGAAACAATTATGATTTTAATGGAATCATCTTTTACCTATATTTCTACCTCTTTGTAATGATTATATTTTGGTTATATTTCAATCTCTGATACATCAATTGAAATATTATCTTCTCCTTGTTGTTGTTTGCTATTGATAATTGCTATATTAAGGGGGAGCAAACATCTGTGAAAAACTCTAAAGAGGAAGAAATTAAAGAATATTTTCAGAAAAGGAAAAGAAAGAGTTAACTATGTTTGATGATGTCAAAAAGGGGGAGAAATTAAAATTAAACAAAAATTGAAATTAGACAAAAAGCAAAACCCTAAATTATGAGAAAAAGGGGAAGAAATTAAATTAAAACAAATATTGAAGAAATTAAACAAATATTAGAGAAATTAGACAAAAACAAGGATTGAAAGATTAAACAAAACTTTGAGAAATTTTGGTATCGAAATTTGGTATCAGACAGAGAAATTTGGTATCAGACAGAACTTTAATCCATCAAAAGCAAAATCATGAGTACAATGCAAATAAGTATTTTTTTATATATATGCTCTGATATTCAAACTTGCTTTTGAAATTTTACTCACCTTGAGACATCAATAAGAAATTTATTTTACTCTGATTCATCCTACAATTTCTTTCAACTTGATCTGATACATGATAACATTTGATCCGATACAGTGTGAAGATTTCTCTAAAATATTATAACATTTGCTCGGATACTGAATGAAATTTTCTCTGATACATTAAAAAAAATTTTTTTTTGCTCTGATACATTATAAAATCTTTTCTGATATCATTGTAAAAATTATTTTTGCTCTGATACATAGAAAAAGTTATTTATCTTCTCTTGCTCTGAAATATCTTGAACTCAAAATGATCTAATACCCTTTTCAAATCTTTAAGAAAATGGACAAACTATTTTTGCATTTATATTACATGCCAAAAGAATCATACTCTTTTCAAGCATATACACCCATAATGGATTCTTTTGAAATTAATGCATTAACATAAATATTTTTGTTCATATGTTTTGTCATCATCAAAAAGGGGGAGATTGTTGCTCCTAGATTGATTTTGATGATTACAAAGCAGATTGAAGGGATACAATCAATTGAAAAAGTCCTTATGCTCTTCAAGGGCAAAATCGTAATTTCACTAAAATCCTGATTTGATAGTACCATTTGGTAGAACAAATGATTTGAAATCTATTGGTGAAAATTTCATTGTGTTTGGACTAATATTTTTGAAGTTATGAAGGTTTGAAGTGCATGAGTCGACTCATGAGTCAACTCATGGCACTATGAGCTGAATGGCACGAAAAAATTCCCATGGCACGCTGGATTTTTGGCTTGGCACGACCTGTGAGTCGACTCATGAGTCGACCCACAAGGCATGAGTCGACTCATGAGTCGACCTCTGCTGATTTGAGCCGAAAAATCCAGAAATCAGATCTTCTGGTCTGTTGCAACAGAAGTCGACTCATGAGTCGACTCCTGAAGCATGAGTCGACTCATGAGTCGACCCCTGCGACGGGAAATGTCAGCAACGGCTATTTTTTTGCCCGTTTTAATTGCCATTTATGCTTCCTAAAAATCCTCTAACGGCTCTTTATCTGCCTAAATTGTTTTCTCTTGCTTCTAATGCTACAAAATGCTTTAAATGATGAAAGAAATTGCAGATTAAATAGCGGATCAAACGTGAAGAGAAAAAAAAAGAGAAAAAGAAGAAAAAGAGAAGAACAGAAGAGAGGATCCGAAATTTGCAAGAAAAAGCCTGAGATCAAAGAAATATCCATAGAGAAAAAGAGAGAGGATCCACAATATACCAGAGAGATTGTGAAAGAGAAAAGGAAGATCTTTCAAGGAGAGAATTCTTCACGCCTATCGTTTCAACCTTGATCTAGAGATCGTTCAAAGCTTTCAAGAGATCTTCAATCAACAATCAACCTCTTCTCAAGCGTTCAACCGTTCATTCATCTTGAGAAAATCTGAAAAAGGGGTTCTTCATTTGAGTAAAGTTTTTATTGTTATATTTGCTCATTTAAGGAGCTGTTTTTGTATTCATCTGTGCTCTAAATATTCTTACTCTTTGTGAGTTTTTGCTCTTGTTTTTGGAGGATTTCCAAAACAAGGAAAGGTTGATCCGAACCTGAAATCGGAGTGTTTTGGGTTGGCTTGTACCCGGGAAACAAGTGTTCTAGCTTGGGATAGCTAGGGTCGGAGTTTCCGACGTCCTGTATTCTAGCTTGGGATAGCTAGTGTCGGAGTTTCCGACGTTTTGTATTCGGGTTGAATACAAAGGATAGTGGATTAAAATTTCCAAGTGGGATCTTGGGGAGTGGACGTAGGTGCAAGGTTAGCACCGAACCACTATAAATCCTTGTGTTTGTGGTGTGCTTTATCGCTTTATCTTATTTCTTTATTATATCCTTGCAATACTGCTTTAGTTAATTAATATTGATTTAAAGCCATTGTTTTGTTCTTCATAAGTCATTTGTTGGGCTTAAAATTTTTAGAAACCCAATTCACCCCCCCTCTTGGGTTGCATAGCTGGGCAATACAAAAGGAACCATTATGACTAACCAAAAAGAACCCAAGAAAATTTGGGTATCTAAAGTCAAAATTTAATTTTTATATATAGGTGTGTCTTGCATCCCAAGGAACAAATCGAAAATGGTATCTTGATAGCGGGTGCTCAAGACACATGACCGATAATAAATCTTAATTCATCACACTTGATGCAAAAGATGGAGGGATGGTCACCTTTGGAGATAATAGTAAAGAAAAGATCATCGGTATAGATAACATTAGTATTACTCCCTCCAAATATATTGAAAATATTTTATTAGTAGATGGTTTGAAACATAATCTATTAAGCATTAGTCAATTTTATGACAAAGAGTACAAAGTTATTTTTGAATCTTCATTATGCATAGTAACTAGTCCCAATGATGAAGGTATTAAATTTGTTGGACATAGATATGGTAATGTTTATATGGTAGATTTGAATGATCTTTTCAAAATAAACATGCAATGCTTAGTAGCCTTGAATGCCAAAATTAATGAGACTAGTTAGCTTTGGCACCATAGGCTTGCACATATTAGCATGCATTCACTTTCAAAATTTATTAAAAAAAAATTGATTATCGGTTTACCTAAATTGAATTTTGAAAAGGATAGAATTTGTGATGCATGCCAACTAGATAAACAAACAAAAGTCTCATTCAAATCTAAAAATATTATTTCAACTTCTAGGCCATTAAAATTATTGCATATAGATTTATTTGGACCTACTAGAACTACTAGTTTAGGTAGAAAATAATATGACTTTGTAATTATTGATAATTTCTCTCGTTTTACATGGATTTTTTTTTTAACACATAAGGATGAAATTTTTCATGTGTTATCTAAATTTTATCGAAAAATTACTAATGAAAAAGATTTTTCAATTCAAAATATTCGAAGTGATCATGGAATCGAATTTAAAAATCAAAATTTTGAAAAGTTTTATGATGAAAAAAGTATTGACCATAATATTTCAACACCTGGGATACTCTGACAAAATGGGATAGTAAAAAGAAAAAATAGAATCCTTGAAGAAATGGCCCATACCATGCTATGTGAAAGTAACCTCCTAAGATACTTTTGGGCGGAAGCAATTAACACGGCATGTTACATCTTAAATCGTGTTTTAATTAAACCAATTCTAAAGAAAACACCCTATGAGCTTTGAAAAGGAAGAAAATCAAACATTGTATTTTTTTATATTTTTGGTTGTCGATGTTTTGTTTTGAATAATGGTAAAGATAGATTAGAAAATTTTGATACAAAATTTGATGAAGCTATTTTTCTTGGTTACTCCTCTTCTAGCAAAGCTTTTAGAGTTTCAACAAAAGAACTTTAGTAGTAGAGAAGTCAATACATGTTATTTTTTATAAGACTAATGATCTTCCTTCAAGGAAGAGTGAAGGTATTGATGATGTAGATCCTCTTATAGAAGGGATGAAGAAACTCATCCTAAAAGACTCAACAATCCAAAATAAAGAAGAACATGAAAACAAACAAGAGGATGAAGGTGAAGAATAACAAGAACAACCTCAAGGTACAAATGATTTACCCAAAGAATAGAGGTATGATCACAATCACCTCAAAAAATTAATCATTGGTGATCCTACACATGGAGTAAGAACTTGTTCTTCACTTAGAGATGCATACAATCATTTTGCATTTGTTTTTCATTTTGAACCTAAAACCATAGATGAAGCTGAAAAAGATTATAATTGGATAAATACAATGCAAGAGGAACTTAATCAATTCGAAAGAAATAATGTATGGACTTTAGTATCAAGACCTAAAAATTATCCAGTAATTGTCACAAAATGGGTATATAGGAATAAATTGGATGAACATAAAAATATAATTAGGAATAAAGCAAAATTGGTTGCAAAGGGTTATAATCAAGAAGAGGAAATTGATTTTGATGAGACCTTTGTACCTGTTGCTAGATTAGAAACAATTAGGCTTTTACATGTATATGTATGCCTTATAAATTTTAAGTTATTCTAAATAGATATCAAAAGTGCTTTTCTAAATGGTTATATTGCTGAAGAAGTATACGTAAAATAATCTCTTGATTTTGAAAATCATACTTTTCCTAATCATATTTTCAAATTAAACAAAATATTATATGGTTTAAAATAAGCACCTAGGGCTTGGTATGAAAGGTTAAGTAAATTTTTGCTTAATAATAATTTTTCAAGAGAAAATATAGATACAACCATTTTCATTAAAAAAATCATGATGATATCTTAGTTATACAAATATACATTGATGATATTATATTTGGATCTACTAATGAAACTCTTTGTCAAGATTTTACTAAGCTCATGCAGGGGGAGTTCGAGATGAGTATGATGAAAGAACTTACATTCTTCTTCGGACTTCAAATCAAATAAATAAAGGAAGGGATCTCCATCACCCAAAGCAAGTACACAAGAGAACTACTCAAAAGATTTGGAATGGAGGGCTCCAAAGCAATTGGTACCCCCATGAGCCCATCATGTAAGCTTGACAAGGATGAAGAAGGTAAAAATGTAGACTCAAAACTTTATAGAGACATGATTAGTTCTTTATTGTATTTAACTACTAGTAAATCAGATATTATGTTTAGTGTTTGTCTATGTGCACGTTTTCAATCAAATCCAAAAGAATCATATTTAAATATAGTTAAAAAAAATTTTAAATATTTAAAAGGTATACAAACTCTAGGATTATGGTATTCTAAGGACTCATCAATTAACTTAATAGGATATTCAGATGCCGATTTTGCTTGATGTAGATTAGATAGAAAAAGTACTAGTGAAACTTATCAATTTTTAGGAGTTAACTTAATCTCTTATTTAGCAAGAAGCAAAGTTCGATGGTACTGTCTATGGTCGAGGTCGAATATATTGCAGTCGAAAATTGCTGTGCTCAAATCTTGTGGATTAAGCGACAACTTGAGGACTTTGGCATCAAACTCAATGAAACTCCTATAAGATGTGATAACACTAGTACTATTAATCTAACTAAAAATTTAATTCAGCACTCTAGATCAAAGTATATTGAAATTAGACATCATTTCATAAGAGAACATGTCCAAAATAATGATATAATTTTTGATTATGTATGTACTGAAAAATAATTGGCTGACATCTTTACCAAGGCTTTAAGTTAAGATAGATTTTATGAAATTAGGAGAGAACTAGGAATCCTTGATTCATCAGCTTGAGTATCTTTTTGATTCTATATTCTTTTTGTCAAAAATTTATTAAATCAAATTTTGAGCTCAATTCTCATCTCTCCTTTCTTAAAAAGCTCAAAATTGTCCTTCATATGATCGATCTCTTAAATAGACATCCTTCCCTCAAGTTTCAAATTTTTTTGAAATTTTTTCATCATTTTTTTTGAATCTTCCTAGCCATGTATTGACCCCCAGAGTCGATCCTAGGTTAAACTTATAATTTTTATTAAAATCCATTGGACGCTCTATTTTATTAAGAAATCTCCGTTAGTTAAGAGGCCGACCCTTTGCCTTTCATCTTCCTCTTCCCACCGAACAAAAATCTCCTCCCTCTCCACTCTCTCAACTATAAAAATTTTCTTAAAATCTCTCTTTCCATCGGGTTTCCCCCTTCAAACCGCCCTTTTAGGAACTAAATCCCTTTTCTTTTTTCTTCTTTGTTTGGGCGGATCAAGCTTACTCTAGCTTCAAATCTTCTTTTCCAAACCGACGGTCTATCTCCCTAAAATTTTTATTTTTTATTTTAAATCTTTTTCACTCTACCTCATTAGGTCTTCTAGGCTATTTACAAGTCTCTCTTGTGCGAAATGGCTCTCAAATTGAAGCTACCACAGAGAAGAAAGTCTGCTCGTGGGTTAGAGGAGGATGTGCGTAGAAAAAAAATGGCAGTCGAGTCCTCTCCTACTCCAATCCTAGTTTCAGATCCTACTCCAACTTCTTTACAGTTTTCACTTAGTCTAAGTAAGGTACCTCTCTCCAATCAAAAAGTAGAACCCAGGAAGAACATAGATTTTAAGTTTTTTGAAAAAGAGGGGTTCTCAATTGGATAAAAAATTAAAAGTCAAGGATAGAAGTTTTACTGTCTATTGAAGAAAAATACTTATGTTGATTTGATCAAAGAATTCTATTTAAATTTAAATTACTACAATGGAACAATAAAGTCTTCAGTAAAAGGTGTTAACATTGTTCTTGATCCATTGCATTTGGGACAAATCTTGCACTTGCCTTGTGAAGGTTATACTTATATGGAGCTCCCAATCAAAGAAGAGGGACTAAGTGTTATTTTAGAGAGAGTATTTACTGAAAATTTAAATAAATTAGAAGCAAGGATACTTTCAGTAGAGATGAGACTTTTGCATCACATGGTGACCAAACTTTTTGTCCCTAGGAGTGGCAAGCATGACCTCTTATCTGGTAGGGATATATGCATCATGTATCATGTGATCACTGAGACCCCCTTGAACCTTCCTACTTTGATGTTTGAGGCCATGAGAGAGATCCTAAAGAGGTCTAAGGCTCACCTGCCCTATGGTATGGCACTCACCCTGATCTTTAGGAGGTTCGAAGTCTGTTTTAAGGGGGAGACAGTCACCAGATTATCACATTCTGACATCATTAATTGTTACACACTGCACCGCATGGATTTTTCAATGACTGATGGTGGTTGGTCAAAGGATGTTGAGGAGAGAGCAGAGGAGGAGGAAATGTCTTCACCTCCTCATGATCACAGAGCATCTTCTGATATTCAATTCATGTCTGATCACGAGACTGGTCCCTCAAAATCAATAAGAAGGGATGCTTCTGTACCACAGTCTGGGAGCAGAGTAGATCCTTTAGTGATCAAACTTACAGATGATCAGATTCAGTTGATTTCCCAACATGTTGCCTCTATCTTATCCCAGTAGTTTGCCACCTCAGGTTTTACTCAGAGGATGATATCTCAAGCTGTTCCAGACCCGACTATGATCCCTCATGTCTCTACTATCTTTTAGATGCTTACAGCTCAATCTGCATGACTTGAGGAGCTTGAGGGATGTATTCTGAGACTGACGGGCAGAGTTTTAGATTTGCAGAGACAGGTATTAGTCTTAGCCCATCCTCAGCCACAAGAGGACATCACGGAGGTCTCCAATCTATCTGCAAAGGCGGCTAGGCTTCGAGGTGTTTTGGAGAGTGACTTTGATTTTTTGAGGAGAGAGATCAGGGACTCCAGTGAGGTTGTCTCTACTCAGATTGGTACCCTGATGCAGTCCATGTCGAGGGCTTTGGAACAATTGGACACCATCAGACTTGTTCTCCTAGCACAGTCCATATCTTCCCAGGCTCCAGGACCTTCTTGCCTTTCTGCTCATGTCGGTACTTTTACCCGTGGCTAAGGTAGACATGATTGAGGACGTGCCCATGGCTTTGATCCTGAGTCTCCTCATCATATCTCTGACTCTTCTGATTCTAATACCTCTAGCCATGATATTTATTAGATCTAGCATAGTTAGTCTTTTATGTCTAAGATCTAACTTATGGCCTTTGTATTTGTTGGCTGATTGACTCATGGATAGTTGTATTTTTTTGCTGTTACCCATGATTTTTGTATGGCCTATGTATTTTGACTTGACTCGTATGTATTGTGATATTTATGTATCTGATAACTCTTCAATCATATTTTGGATATATATATATATATATATATATATATATATATATATATATATATATATATATATATATATATATATATATATATATATATATATATATATATATATATATGCTTTTAACTTCTATGAATGTCATTTGGATTAATTTTTATGAATGGTATCGATTGAAATGTCTTAATTATGTGATTTGAAAAATGCCTCATATATGTGCTATAAAATATTATGAATGATAATATCTTCTATATGAGTAAATTGAAATGTCTTTTATGATTGCTATAGTGAGGGGGAGTCTTTTTCATTTTTCTTTAAAAATCTCTTAAGATCTTAATTGATGTTGTCAAAAAGAGAAAGTAGAGAAATAAAATTGAACAATAAGCAAGCCAAAGATATAGAATAGTCACTTTCTGTTTTGCACCATAAAGGTCGACCCCAAGGGTCGACCCCTGTGTAGGGGACGACCCCTAGGGTCGACCCCTATGATGGAAAATCTTCATAATGGCTAGTTTTCAGCTCATTTTAGCTGTATTTAATGCTCATTTAAACTCTCCAACAGCTCTAAACTGGCTCAGATTTTTCTCCACCATCTATTGAAGATATAAAGGCACTTAAAGGAGGAAAAAATACAAGAGATTCAAGCATTCATTTCAACCCTAAGCAAAAAGCCCTCTTCAAGCAAAAGAAGCTTTCGTTTCAAGTTTACCAACCCCTCAAGAGCTCATTCAAATCTTCAACAACTTTGAAGAAAATTAGAAAAACTTTCTTCTTGTTGTGTAAAATATACTTAAAATTTTATTTGCTCATTAAAAGAGCTAAATTTGTATTTCTTTGTCATTAACTCTTATACTCTATTTTTGTCTTGATCTTTAGTTTTGGAAGGATTCGAAAACTTAGATAGGTTGATCCGAACCTTGAATCGGATTGTATTGGGTTGGTTTGTATCCAAAAAATAAGTATTCTAGCTTGAGATAGCTAGAGTCAGAGGTACCGATGTTGTATTCTTGTTGAATATATTTTAGTAGATTTAAATTCTCAAGTAGGAGCTTGAGGAGTGGATGTAGGTGTAAGGTTGCACCGAACCACTATAAATCTTGATTATTTATGTTGTGCTTACTGCTCTCTTTCTAAATTTCTTTATTTTCTTGTATTCTTGCATCTCATTTCTACACCTTACTTAAATCACTTACTACATATAACTTGCTTATTATTACTTAATCCTTGTACTTCTAAATTAACTTTAAAATTTTAAAAACTCAATTCACCCCCCCCTCTCTTGGGTTGCATAGCTGAGCAACATTGGTCTGACCAACTTTGTTGGTGTCTATAAAAGCTACGGAGAGCCTCCCACCTACTTATCTGGCCAATTTGATCTTGTTGATTTTCGAACTTAAATTGATTAGTGATGTAGACATTACAAGGACCTTCCTTCAAACTTGATCGATAGAGTATGTCAAGATCTTAGTGAGCTTGTTGTGCTATCCATAAGACTTATTCTAAAAATTGACATGATGTTGATCAAGTACATATTGATGCTTATGGTATATTTGAATGATATTGCTTTATTGTGCTATCCACAATGGCAGCATTGTTTAAGTATGACCATATAGAATTGAAGGGTCAACTTAACTAGAACATTATAGTTTGTTGTGCTATTCATAAGACTATATATGATCTAAAGGCCAGAGTGAATGATATTGAGAATTATAAAGGTACAATTGATAAAGAGTTACCTACTCTTAAACTCATGAATGCTTGTTGTGCTATCCACAAGATGTTTGTGATGAATAGGGATCTCAACCCTACTAAAAAATATTAGAATATTTCTCAATTTTTATACTTGAGGGCTATAAAATTCAATAAAATAGTAGGACACACAATTAGATAAAAGTTCTAGTCTAGTTGTGTATATCATCATGAGTTGTTCGCTTATATTATGTTCTTGTTGTTGTAGATTAACTACATACATGGCATCCTCACTTTCACTTAGAGGTATCTTAGATGCAAACAAGTTGACTGGACCTAGCTATGTCGACTGATTAAGAAACTTGAGAATTATTCTCATTCAAGAGAAAGTCTCCTACATTCTGGATGCACCTGCTCCAGATTCTCTTAGGAAAAATGCTTTCGAGGAGGATAGGACCGCATATAAGATGTGAAAAGATGAGTGTGACTGTCAAATGTATCATACTTGCCTCCATGAGCAATGAGCTCTAGAGGTAGTATAAGGACATGGATGTTCCCTCTATTCTTCCTAATCTTAAGGAGCTGTATGGGAAACAAAGTCAAACTGCTTGATATGAGATATCGAAGTAATTATTCTGTGCCCGTATGACTGAAGATTCTTCTATGCAAATGCATGTCCTAAAGATGATGGATTTGATCACTCATCTAGGACAATTGGATTTTGCCATGGATAGTGAACTGAGTCAGAATTTGATCCTGCAGTCTCTTCCTGACTCTTTTTCTCAGTTTGTCATTAATTATCACATAAACAAACTAAACTCTAGACTACCTAAACTACTGAACATGTTGAAAAGAGCAAAGAGCCATTTCAAGGGTGAAAAGGCTCAGGTTCTTCATGTTGATAAGATCAGCAAGAAGAAGGCAAAGAAGGGTTCTAGGAAAAAGATGAACCCTAAGGCTAGCATCTCCAAGAAGAAGGCAAAAAAGGTCTTCACCAAAGGTACTTATTATTACAGTGGCAAGGAGGACCACTGGAAGAGAAATTACAAGGAGTACCTTGCAACCATGAAATCGGCAAGCGTTGCTAAAGGTTTGTATATGATACAAACTAATTTATCATTAAATACTTTATTTTCAGATTCTTGAGTATTGGATACCGCTTGTGGCTCATACCTTTACAAATCATTGAAGGGTCTACAAAAAATAAGAAATTAGAATAAAGATGATTTCGAGCTATTCAGCGCTAGTGGAGAGTCCATTCAGGCCGAAGCCATAGGAATTAGGGTTTTAAAGTTATCTTCGATAAAATTTTGGAACTGAAGATCTGTTATTATATTTTAAATATTATTAGAAATATTATTTCTATACCGTTATTATTGGAACAAGATTTTGAAATAATTGCAAAGAATAATGGTTGTTCTATTTACTTTTCTAACGAATATTATGAAAATAATTTTATTGATAATGGTCTTATATTTCTTTCACTTAATGATAATGTGCTTCATATTGAAAATATAAAGAGAAAAAAGAGAGAGGATGTGAATATCATATACCTCTGGCACTGCTGACTTGGCCATATAAGTGAATCAAGGATTAACAAGTTATACAAAGATAATTTCTTTGATCCATATGATTATGAATCATATGGAACTTGTGAATCTTGTCTCATAGGAAAAATGATCAAGACTCCATTTACTGGACATGGAGATAGGGTGAGTGATATTTTGGATCTTGTACATACTGATGTATGTGGTCTAATATCGACTCAAGCCAGAGGTGGATACTCTTACTTCATCATGTTTACTAATGATATGTCTAGGTTTGGATATGTGTATTTAATGAAATATAAATCCGATATCTTTGACAAATTTAAAAAGTATCAAAGAATGGTCAAGAAACAAACTGATAAAAATATTACAACTCTTTGATCGAATCGAGGAGGAGAATACTTATCCAGTGAGTTTCTCAATTATTTGAAACAAAATGGAATACTCTCTCTATAGACACCTTCTTATACTCTATAATTAAATAAAATTGTAGAAAGAAGGAATCATACCTTATTAGATATGATGCGATCCATGATGTGTTTCATAGATCTTTTGTTATCCTTTTGGGGATACACCCTCGAGACTGCAGTATATATTTTAAATAAAATACCTTCAAAATCTATTTCTAGCAGTCCATATGAAATATGGAAGGAAAAAAGACCCAATCTTAAGCATCTTAAGATTTGGGGTTGCCCGACTTATGTGAAAAATATTGATGGACATAAGCTGGATACTAGATCAGAAAAATATAGGTTTGTAGGCTATCCCAAAGAGAGTATAGGATACTACTTCTATAATCCTACTCAACAAAAAATATTTGTTGGTAGGTAAGCCATTTTCTTGGAGAAAGAGTTTATCCAAGAAGGAGGTACTGGGAGGTCTGTTGAACTTGAAGAAGTTTAAAACCTCCAACCCATCCAGGATTTATCAAATAGTTCTCAACCAGTTGTGTCCATTATTGAGGCACAGTCACTACACACACCTCCTTTCTGAAGATTGAGTAGAGTGCGTAATATACCACTCAGGTATGAGTTTGTCATTGAGAATGACAACACAACCCACATCATTAAGAATGATAATTCTATGATCTATTCGGAAGTTGTCATGAATAGTGACTCTAACAAGTGGCTAAATACCATGAAATCTAAAATAGACTCCATGTATGCCAACCAAGTATGGACTTTGGTTGATGCGCCTGAGGGTGTGACCCTAATAGGTTGCAAATAGATCTTCAAAAAGAAAATTGGAGTAGATGGCCAAATAGAGATCTATAAGATCAAGCCTATGGCAAAAGGTTTCAGGCAAAAACAAGGTGTTGATTATGAAGAAACCTTTCATCGGTAGCCATGCTCAAGTCTATTTGGATAATGCTTGTTATTGCAGCATACCATGACTATGAGATCTAGTAGATGGACGTCAAGACTGCCTTCCTCAATGAAAATCTTGAGGAAGAAGTCTATATGACTCAAGTGAGAGAGCAAATCAGGTATGCAAGCAGAATAGATTTATAAATGGATTGAAACAAGCATCGAGGAGCTGAAACATCTATTTTGATGAGACAGTCAAATTATTTAGCTTTATCAAAAATATGGATGAACCTTGTGTGTATAAAAAGACTAGTGAGAGTGCTATTATCTTTTTAATCTTATATGTAGACAATATACTGCTCATTGAGAATGATATCCCGATGTTGCAATCAGTCAAGACTTGGCTATCACAAAAGTTATTTATGAAAGACTTGGATGAGGCATCCTATATACTTGGTATTAAGATCTATAGGGATATATCGAATAAGATGCTAGGCTTGTCCCAGTCTAGGTACATTGATTTTATGTTGAAGAGGTTCAACATGAAGGAAAGTAAAAGAGGTTATTTACCCATAGGTCATGGCATATAACTCTCTAAGAAGATATCTCCTAAGACACCTGAAGAGAGAAATAGAATGAGTTCTATTTCTTATGCTTCGGTTGTAAGATCAATAATATATGCTATGTTATGTACTCGATCTGATATTGCTTATGCCTTGGGCATTGTAAGCAGATTTTAGGCTAATCTCGGAGAGGATCATTGAAAAGTTGTGAAAAACATACTCAAGTACTTGAGAAGGACTAGACATATTTTTCTGATATATAGTAGATCTAATTTAAAACTGAAAGGTTATATCGATTCTAGTTTCCAATCTGATCCAGATGATAGCAAATCGATATCTGAATATGTGTTCACTCTATATGGTGGTGTAGTAAGTTGAAAAAGTTTCAAATAGCAAACTGTTGCTGACTCGATCATTGAGGCTGAGTATATTACTGCAAGTGAGGCTGCTAAGGAGGTCGTCTGGATAAAGAAATTCATCACAGAGTTGGGTGTAGTTTCGGAGATTGAACAAGCAATATCTCTTTATTGTGATAATACTGGGACAGTTGCTCAAACCAAAGCATCAAGGTCTTATCATAAATCTAAGTACATTCTAAGATGGTTTCACCTCATTCAGGAGATTGTCGAAAGACACGATGTGATCCTGAAGCGAGTTGACATCAAGAATAATATAGCAGACCCATTTACTAAGGCCTTGTCAATACAACAGTTTGACCACTATCTTGATAGCATGGGTATTAAGTATAGGAGCGATTGGATTTAAGTGCAAGTGAGAGATTGAAAGAATAATGCCCTACAAGTCAATCGCATATGTGATGTGATAGGACGTTTATTGTAGTTTATCTTTCAAACTCATGTAATTGATGTTTATTATTAATAAAATAGATATTTTTGATTCATTATATACTGCATCTTATTATTTTTAAGATTATAATGAACTCCATAGGTCTGGACAATGATTTTAGGGCCGTGATGAGATTATGCCAGTGAGATCTAAATTCTCGATAGTCTTGATCTAAAATATTCTTAGTCATTGGTACATTGAGTCGGGGATGAATAATACAAGTAAGACTGGCATGTCCTATGATGCTTAGAAATGAGGGTACTTGATCTTACAACCACTTGTGTGGTGACACTAATATAAGAATATGTGTGCTCATTAGAGAATGAGTTTACTGAATTGACCTATAAGAGAATATCAAATAGAGTCTTATTTACATATTGACTGATGATTCTCTAGTGAGAGTTGTGTAAGTGATCCTTAGACCTGAGGTCACTATGGTACCTTGGTACATAGATCCATATTTTGGTTCACTATCTAGCTTGGTTCTTTGATTCTTGTGTGGGGTGTTTTGGATATAGTGAAGTATACATAGAGGTTATGAGTGATCAATAAGAGATCAGTCACTCCTAATAAGGGGAGCGAACATTTTATGTGATGTCATAGGACGATGATTCTGGAAGTCTTTGGTCAAAGCAGGGTGATAATTAGAAAAAAGTTTCTAATGTATCATCAACTGAATCATCATCTTCAAATTAAGATACATAAAGATAAGTGATTGAGTTTGACATACTTTCATACCCACAGCTCATCTGGGATGTTGTTTGACTAAAGGATTGAATTACACGAAAACTTGGATATTTTGATAATTTTCTATCAAAATTTTAAATCTTCTGGATCGTTATGATATATTGCTAGATCTTAATCTTAATTTATAAATTTATTAAAATTAAAAGAGTTTAATTCTGGAGTCAATTTGAAAGAGTCCAAGTTGATTGAGACTCTTCGGGTAACCTAATCTCATCGGATTAGGGTTACGTCGAAAGTCTTAATCCACTACTGGCTAGATTTAGAATCCAATGGGTCACACACTTTGAGATTTAGTCTTGGTCTAATCTAATGAGAGTTTAATATAAATTCTATGGGTTAATTAGATATGCTAGCATATTGTATTAATCCAGATTCCCAAATTGGTTTAGATCAAAGTGTTTGAGCTAACCTAGATCAGTTGGCTTTTACCTAATGGGATTGGGTCAATTTGGATTAGATCCTTATCCAACTTGAAAGAGTTTCAAGTGGAGAAGGAGTCTTCTATACCCACTAGAACTCATGGCAAAAATAAATGCCGCCCCCTTTATTTTAGGCATGTGAAAGGAAGAGTCCTTCTTAATAAGGACTCTTAATTTCTATGCATTGCCTTAAATTCTTGATAAAAAATCTTATGTTTTGATGCCAAATTCATTGCATTTTTTATGGCACATAGAAGACTAAGAGTCCTTCTATCCAAGTATTTGGATCACTAAAAATTCACTCAATGAATTTATTTGGCATGTGGAAAGTTAGAGCACCAAAGGTTGGCGCCCCTTCATCCCATGTGACGCTCCCTGGTCCCCACATAGCCTCTTGTAGTGATTTTTGGCTGAAAACAAGAGGACGAATGTGGTAAACATAGGAAAAATTCTAAAAAAAATTTGAAGAAAAAAAAAGAGAGAATTTTGAGTGGCAAAAGTTGCTACAAGAGTGGTGAAATTTTCAGCAAGTATTGCTTGAGTGCCTTAGGATTTGGTTTTTTCATATATTGGAGCCAAAAATTAAATCCTAGATTGTGTGATATCTAAAGAGTATCTTCTTGGTGTCATTCTGATGGCAAGATCGAAAGTAACTGGGCTTTAGTGTGATCGTAATGTAAGTTCGAAGCCGGCAGTGTTCTTGAGAAGATAAGGTTGCAGCAGCGCACTGGTTGGGAAGGACTTTGACCAACTTTCGTGTAGATCACCGTTGGAGAACTTCTACCTTGGGGTCTTATGGAAAATACCAATATGCCACTTTTTTATATTGGTTAAAGTATAATTTTCTATCTCTTTGCATGCTTGAATTTGCTTTGATCGTGATCGGCAAAGTGATTCTAGAGTTTTGGATTCGGCTCGATAGTTTTATTTGATAAAACTATTGATTTACTTATTTTAAATTTTTTAAAAATTACTTTCTGCTGTGTGGCCAGAATCCAACAGAAATATCTAAGAGAGAAAGAGTTCTTCTCTCCTTCTTCCTGTACCACACATTACTCCTAACCCATCTTCAGATCTGGAGGAGTCTGGGACATCTGAAGATGAAAGATAGATCAACCATCTAGAAGTTGTTACACGAGCTAGTATTCTCAGAACGATGAATCAGCACAGAACTTTGAGTGGATCATCTGTAGAGGTCGGACATCCTATACAACTGCGAGCAAATTTCAAGTCCACAAATTTCAGGTGCGGAGTCCTTCTACCCATGCAAAGGGATCAAGTTCTGAACTAGATTGATGCATAGATTAGATCAATAATCACATATTTGATATGTCATATGTGCATATTTTATTTTCAGTTCATATATATGCATTATATCATATTATAGATCTTAAGATATGTTGAAAAATATGTCCCAAAGCTAATTATTAGTCTATTGATGGTTAAGCTATTTGATGTAATTATATATAAATTAATTAATAAAATATTTATTTGATAATTTTCATCATAAGTTTGTACATCTTCTACATCGAATTTTTGTGTTATGATAAAAGTCCTTAGGACTATTTTAAATTGATAAAAAAGAATTTATCATTTAGTCCTTAAATGAGTTCGTGACCAAATGATATACTATTACTAGGATGATAGATATATCAAGTGCAGGTCGTTGTGTGCCATATAGGCTGGTTGGCCTCTTAACCAAGGAGCGTGGAGATGCTGGTATGACATGCAGATAAAATATAGGAGTATATGTCACTGAATGTGATCAATTTCGAAGTACTTTGCTATTAAGAATCACTCTGAAAGGATATGGGTATAAGTGTCTTTCCGACCTGAGATCACCACAATGACTTGCAAGCAACTCACTATGCTTTGGTGCCGGACTATCTAAATTTCTAATTCAGGATCGGAAGATTTCTAGGCACAATCAAATATTTGTGAAGTCAGTGCGTGAGTCAAGATGGAATTGACCACTCCAAGAGATCGGAGAGAATGCTTTGTGTTTCAATTTAGTAAAACCTTAGTCAAGGCAATCTTTGTGAGGAGTCATAGGATTTATCAGGTTGAGACACATAATGGATGTACTGTTAAGAGTTGACAGTTTAAACTTTAAGTCATCCTAGCATTAAGGGTCAAAGGGATGAATTATATGGTAACTATATCCAAATAGGTTCTTGAGTGTTGCTTTGCATATATTCGACCTATCCAAACGTCGAGTACCATTGCTAGATGGTTACTCCGATTGGTATAAAAATCAGTCCCTGTGCTACCGACTTAGGTTCGAATCTAAGAGATCACAGACATTAAAAGTTTCTCTTCGATCATATGGTTAATCTGAAGAGTCTCAGTGGATGGAGATTCTGGTGAAGAGTCCCACTGAATGGGGACTCTTCAATAGAGTCCCACTGGACGGAGACTCTAAAGAAGAGTCCCACTAGAATTAGACTCTATCATTAATGAATGATGAATTAATAATTAGATCATTAATTAGCTCAATTTGGTTGAGCATTAAAGTCTGGATTAAGTTTGATTGAATTGGATTCAATCAGGTCAGGTCTGATTAGGTTATGAGATGACCTAATCGGTAAGAGAGAAATGATCATAATTTGATTGGATCTATGGCTCAATTAATTTATTTATTTATTCAAATTTAATTGATATTATATGAGTCTAATTAGATTAAATTTATCATATTTTATTTGGGTCTAATTGGATTGCGTTTGAAAGAAATCCAATTGGTTAAACCCTAGAGCCCCAAATGAATAGGACTCTCTCCCTTGCGCCACCTAAATTATCTCATGACTTTTCTCACTATACAAAAATTAATTTATATATGAGAAAATTAGAAAATAACCCTTATTTTGTCACCCATTAAGGATAGAATTTAGTTGATTTTGATTTGAATTCAAATTGGTTTAAATTTTAACTTAAAACCTTATTCATATCCTTCCACACGTCGGTAATTTTTGAAGGTGCCCATTGTGTATGAGAAAAAAAAATCTTTCTAATTGATTTTTATGCTAAATTTCTTTTGATAAATCTCTCTTTAAGTTAGATAAGGGTGAGATAAAGTTGGAGTTAAATTAAAATTCAAAATAGTTTGAATTATAATAAAATCCAGCCTCTATCCTGTCTTATTTGGTTTGTGCGACAATCATAAAAAGGTCATATTTTTATGCACCAAACTAAGAGATCTTTTCACCATAAGATACTAGAGAGAAAGTGGAGCAAAAATCCTTCTTTGAAATGTGAGCTTTGGGTGGATTTTATTTTTTCTTGGTGTGAACAAAGGAGGAGACCATTCTCCTCTCGGATGAGAGACCTAGAACTGTTCTAGATTTTTTGGGTGAAGGAAAAATCAAAGAGAAAAGAGTCTTCATCTAATTTTTCTCTATCATCCAACATCCTCCTCTAATCCATCTTCAATATCAGAAAGATTCAAGGCAATCAAAAAAGGAGATCAAGTCAGATTGCCATCAGAAGCCGACTGCGCAAGCTAGCACTTTCGTGGAGAGCTGATCGGTTCGAGGGGCTTCGTGTGGACCATCCGTAGGGCCGAACATTTGTGTGGCTATGAGCGATCAGAGAAGACTTCTAGATCTATATTTTTGATCATAAAGTTCAACTATTCATGCTCAGATATTGGGTTCGGAATCCTAGAAGTGATAGATTAGATTTATTACTAAATGTTATTTTTAGTTCACATGCTTGTCATTTTAGATTCAGATTTTTATGCATATAAATTTATATCATCGATCTATTAATAAGAGTTTTAAGATTAAATTTTATACATATATTTATAGATTAAATAATTTAATCTAATATTTTTTCACTAAAAAATTTTTAAAATACATGCATGAAACTCCTATGCATCCCAACAGTAGTATCAGAGCCACGATTTGATATAACATGATATTATATACATCTAGATATATAATTTAATTTAGATTAGATCTGATATATGATATTTAGATCTAAAATTAGTTATAGATCTGATCGTACAAACTGATATAAGGTTGTCCTGCTGTAAGATTTATTTCTTACAGTGCAAAAGTTGTCCTAGTTTATGCTGATCTTTATAAAGTCTGATTTTAATTTGAAGTATGTGAAATTTATTTATGATAATTATTATTTAATTTTGGTATGATCAAAATATAATAATCAGATCTGAAATAATTTAGATTAGATCTAAATTATTTAGATTAAAAGATCTGAGTAGCGAAATAATCGGATCAGATTTGTCATCAGGCTGTCCGGTCATAGGAGGTAATAGAGATTAGATCTCTCTTTTTTCCATTCAATTGGATCCTCTTATGATGTGTAGAGGTGCCATTGTGACTATATCTCATGAAAATAAATGTAAAAAGAAAACTTTGCTTTTCTCAAAATCCTAAGATTGTGTATATAATACATTGTATGAAAAGTAGCTGCATCTAATCTTTACAAATAAAATCTAGAATCATAAACATATTTAGAATAGTTCTAAAATAATTTATGATTGATTTTATTGCTATTTATATAAAATTATTTTGATCTAAAATTAATGTAATTATTATAGTTCGCCTGTTGAGTCGACTCAGTATTATTTGAGTCGACTCAGGATCTTGGTTTCTCAGCTTAATTTCTGTTGAGCTGACTCATTGTTACAGATTAAAAATTATGATTAATAATTTATTATCAATAAGTCAACTAAGTCTAAAAACTTAATCGATCCATTGTGATGAGTAGGCTCAATCTAGAGATGAGCCGATTCAAGTTTTAGATCTAAATGATTATGCATAAAATTAATTGTAAAAATATTTGATAAAATTTGAAACTATTTTTAAATACCAAACCTCTATCCACAGCCTCAAACTTAATTGAGAATTAAGTTAAAACTATTAGATCTAGAATTATGAATTAAAGATCTAATGTCATTCGTATAAAATATGGATGATGGATTTATGAGTTAGCTTGATCAGATCCTCCTAATTAGGTTAGACCTAGGATTAGAATCAAAGATCAAATGGATTAAGAAGAGAAATTAGATTAAATCAGAATTTCTCTAGAGCCAATACAATAGTTGTAGTTGGTCGAGTCCACATCTTTGATTAGACCCAAATGGACTTTGATCTTGAGCTCAGCGGTCGAATTCAAATCCATAAGTAGATCCAATTGAAATCGATTAACCAGTTGGTGTCTAAGATAAATTTGACAGTCTTGATTGATGGTCATTAATTAAGAGCTACTCGTATAGATTGAGTCTATGATGAGTTAATGGTATATCTCTCCCATCGATCTCACGTACCTGACCAACATGATGAATCAAGTTTTGATCAGATCACTTAATGATTAGGGTTGACTCATGCTTACTAAAAAATCAATTTGATCGATTTAGGTATCCCTAGTTCGATTTGTCTTTATCCTCGACATAACTTGGTGAAGTCAGTGAGAGAATTGATGACTTGTCAGTTGGACCGGCTTATTTCTAGTCTACCTTGATCTGACTTGATGAAGTTAGTGGGAAGATTGAGATTAATTGGTCTATATATTTAATTCTGATAAATTATGTTAACCAAATCCTCTAGATTATTAGGTCTATAAAATGAGCTAATTATGGTGATAACTAGATCATAGCCTCCCATTAAAGTGAATGATAATAGATCCATTATTTCTGATTGACATTGCTGGCACCATCCATCTAGTGTTTCTCTAAATGATGAAATTATTATTCATCATATGATGACTCTATTATACTATCTGATGAATGATTGGGTTGGTCAAATCATACTCGGACCTGATTATTTATTAGTTAGAATCACTGAGTAGATTCATGTTAATGGTTGGATCTAACCAGGACTTTCAGTGGAAGTCCATCGCCTACTGAAATGAAATTTGGGGCAAAACTAATTACTAAAAATTATTTAGAGAAATAATTGATTGAAAACCTATCGATAGATGCATATGGATTGGTCGAGCCATACTCGGGCCTATATGCAGTCTGTGTGGATTTTAGTACCCACTAAGAAATTAAGATAATTTCTCGAATTGGAGGTAGAGACTATCAATTCGTATAAAATAGTGAGAGAATTTTTAGACTAAAGTCCATGTCTTTAGGCTTGATTAATTCATATACTAATCAGGTATGTGTTTTCCTTTCTTTTCAGAAATGGCTAGTAATTTGTTGCTCCACTCACTGTTTGACAGTGATGAGCTTATTGGATCCAACTTCAATAGCCAGTATTAGAAGTTGAATAATGATCTTGAGCCCAATCTAGCTAAAAAATTTAAGGTTGAATCGAGTTAAGCAGACTATGACCCAAATAGGCTAAAGAGAAATGAGCAATTAGTTGCAGATCAAGGTACTTATATGATAACACTTTATAATTTCTCCATATGTGACACTACTATCTGGATATTGGATATTGAAAGTCTAGTTCACATATGCAATTCATTGCAAGAACTTCAAGTTAGTAGAAAATTTAAGAATAACGAGAGATTCCTAAATGTAGGAGATGAAAATCAAGTTCCAATCCGAACTTTAAGTGTCGTCAAGCTTGTTTTCAAGTCTAATAGTGTCATTTTAAATAATTGTCACTATTGTCCATCTTTCTTAACAAATATAATCTCTATTGATCTTTTGGCCAAAGATGGTTATAATTTATCAATAAAGAATGATTATTGTGATATCATTATGAATGATGTTACAATAATGCGAGGACAATTAAGAAATGGCATCTATGTATTGTCACAGTCTATGAGTATAATGTACACTTCAAGTAAACATCCAAAGTTAGATAATGTCATAGATGCCTACCTTTGACATTGCAAGCTCGGTCATATTAACAAAAGTAGGATAAACAGGTTAGCACAAGAGGGTATCCTCAATATCAGTGATTGTGATCATTGTCGATCTGTAAGTTTTGTCTTCTTGAAAAGATGACTAAGTCATCTTTTACTAAAAAAGATGAATGAGTTAGTGAAGCTCTAGGTCTAATACATAGTGATGTTTGTGAACCTATGAATATTAGTGCCAAAAGAGGATATAGCTATTTCATTACATTCACAGATGACCTATCTAGGTACGGATATGTCTACTTGATGAAACACAAGTTCGAATCATTTGAAATATTCAAACAATTTCGTAATGAAGTAGAGAAACAAACTGAAAAATATATTAAGACTCTTTGATCTGATCGAGGGGGTGAATATCTTTTCAGTGAATTTCTGACATATCTTGGAGAGAATGAGATTCTCTCATAATGGACTCCTCTAGGGACACCACAGCATAATGGTGTCTCAAAAAGAAGAAATCGAACCTTGTTGGATATGATTCGGTCCATGATGTTGTTTGTAAGTCTGTCGATCTTCTTTTGGGGATATGCACTTGAAACAGCCTATTTTCTACTCAATAATATTCCAAACAAATCAGTTAGTAAAACACCATATGAGATATGGTCAAGACGTAGGCTGAACCTCACTTACCTTAAGGTCTGGAGGTGTCCGGCTTATGTCAAATGATTACAAACCGATAAGCTCAGACCTAGATCCGATAAGTGTAATTTTGTAGGATACCCTAAGGAAATGAGGGGATACTACTTTTACCTTCCTACTGAACAAAAGATATTTATCAGCAGTAAGGCATAATTTTTAAAAAAAGAGTTTCTTAGTGAAGAAACAAGTGCCTCTAAAGTCGAGCTTGACGAAGTTCGACAGGTAGAACAACTGGCAACAGTAACTAAATTTGAACTGGATTTGATAAGATCAAATCTGGAGCCTGATATATAAACATCCTTAAGGTGATTTGGTAGAGTACCACGTTAGTCGGACAGATACCTAGGTTTCTTATTCCGAGACAGAGATCCTGTTGAGTCCGATGAGAACAATGAGGATCCAGTCACCTATGTGGATGCAATGCAGAGGTCCGACTCTGAGAAATGATTTGAAGCCATGAAATCTGAAATGGAGTCCATGAAGATCAACAATGTATGGACATTGATTGATCCACCTGAAGGGATAAAATCTATAGAGTATAAGTGGATCTTCAAAAGGAAAAGGGGCACAGACAAGAAGGTTGAGACCTATAAAGCCTGTTTGGTTGCTAAGGGATATCATCAACGTTATGGTATTGACTATGACAAGATGTTCTCTTCTGTGGTAATGCTCAAGTCCATTCGGATCATGCTTGCGATAGTGGCATACCTAGACTATGAAGTCTAGCAAATGGATGTGAAGACAGCTTTTCTAAATGGGAGCTGAATGAAGAGGTGTATATGATGCAACCTGAAGGATTCACATCTACAGATGAGTTCAAGGTGTGCAAGCTTCAAAGATCCATTTATGGATTGAAGCAAGCATCTCAGAGTTGGAACATACATTTTGATAAGGTGATCAGAATGTATGGCTTCATTAAGAATGGAGAGGAAGCCTGTATATATAAGTGGGCTAATGGTTCAGTAATTATATTTTTTATTTTGTATATGGATGATATTCTCTTAATCAAGAATGATGCACCTACATTACAGAGAATAAAAGTGTGGCTATCATCACAATTCTCCATGAAGCATCTGGGAGAAGTAGCCTATATCCTAGGGATGAAGATCTATAGAGATAGATCTAAGAGGCTGCTCGAACTCTCTCAATCAATGTACATAGATACTATACTGAAATGGTTTAGTATGAAAAATTTCAAGAAAGGCTATTTTCCGATAGGCCATGAAATTTTTCTCTCGAAGAAAGATTGTCCAACAACCTCTCAAGAGAGAGAGCATATAAGTAAAATTTTATATACCTCGACAGTGGGTTCTATAATGTATGCCATGATATGTACAAGATCGGATGTGGCATACTCACTAGGAGTAGTGAGTAGATACCAATCAGATCCAGGTGAGAACCATTAGAAGGTTGCAAAAATCATCTTTAAGTATTTGAGAAATACTAAGGACCAGTTGCTCGTTTATAGAGAATCTGACTTGAAACTCATGGGATACATTGATTTCAGTTTTCAATCAGATCGTGATGATAGCAAAAGCATGTCGGAATACATCTTTATCCTAAATGGTAGAGCTGTCTGCTAGAAAAATTTTAAGCAGTACACCGTAGCCGATTCTGTTTGCGAGGCAGAGTACATCGCGGCATCCGATGCTGCAAAGGAAGCTGTATGGCTGAAGAAGTTCATCACCGTGCTTGGAGTGGCACCCTCCATCGATGGTCTAGTTTTGTTTTATTATGATAGTACTGGAGCCATAGCTCAGGCAAAGGAGCCGAAGGCACATCAGTGGATAAAGCATATTCTGTATCGCTACCACCTTATTTGAGAGATCATCGATCGAGATGACGTTGACCTTCAGAAGATCGATGGAAAGAATAACTTGGCCGACCCATTAACTAAAACCCTTATGGTAAAGGAGTTCGAAGATCACAAAATGAAGATGGATATACGATACTGTACCGATTGACGTTAGTATAAGTGGGAGTTGTTGGAAAATATGTTCCAAAATCAATCGTCAGTCTGTTGACGATTGTGCTATTTGATGTAATTGTATATAAATTAATTAATAAAATATTTATTTGATAATTTTCATCATAAGCTTGTACATCTTCTACATCAAATTTCTTTGTTATGATGAAAGTCCTTAGGACTATTTTAAATCGATAAAGGAGGATTTATCATTTAGTCCTTAAATGAGTTTGCGACCAAATGATATGCTATTACTAGGATGATAGACATATCAAGTGTAGGTTGTTGTATGCTATATAGGATGGGTAGTCTCTTAACCAAGGAGCGTGGAGATGCTGGTATGGCATGCAGATAAAATATTGGAGTATATTTCACTGAACGTGATCAACTCTAGAGTACTCTGCTGTCAAGAGTCACTCCGAAAGGATATGGGTATAAGTGTCCCTCCGACCTGAGATCACTACAGTGACTTGCAAGTAACTCACTGTCCTTTGGTATTGGACTATCTGAATTTTTAATTCAGGATCGAAAAGTTTCTAGGCACAGTCAAGTACTTGTAAAGTCGGTGCGTGAATCAAGATGAAGTTGACTACTCTAAGAGATTGGAGAAAATACTTTGTGTTTCAATTTAGTAAGACCTTGGCCAGGGCAATCTTTATGAGGAGTCATAGGATTTATTAGGTTGAGACACATAATAGATGTACTGTTAAGGGTTGATAGTTTAAACTCTAAATTATCCTGGCATTAAAAGTCAAAGGGATAAATTATATGGTAACTATATCCAAATAGGTTCTTGAGTATTACTTTGCATACATTCAATCTATCCGAATGACGGGTATCATTGCTAGATGGTTACTCTGATTGGTACAAAAATCAATTCCTGTGGTATCAATTTAGGTTCGAACCTATGGGTCACACACATTAAAAGTTTCTCACCAATTACATGGCTAATCTGAAGAGTCTCAATGGGCGAAAACTCTAGTGAAGAGTCCCATTAGACGGAGACTCTGCTGAAGAGTCTTACTAGAATTGGACTCTATCATTAATGGAGAATTAATTAGTGATTAGATCATTAATTAGCTCAATTTGATTGAGCATTAAAGTCTGGATCAAGTTTGATTGAATTGGATTCAATCAGGCCAGATTTGATTAGGTTATAAGATGACCTAATCGGTAAGGGAGAAATGATCCTGATTTGATTGAATTTATGGCTCAATTAATTTATTAATTTGATCAAATTTAATTGAGATTATACGAGCCTAATTAGATTAGATTCATCATATTTTATTTGAATCTAATTGGATTGGATTTGAAAAAAATCCAATTGGTTAAACCCTAGAGCCCCAAATGAATAGGACTCTCTTCCTTGCACCACCTAAATTGTCTCACGACTTTTCTCATCAAATAAAATTAATTTGTATGTGAGAGAATTAGAAAATAACCCTTCTTTTTTCATCCATTAAAGATAGAATTTGGTTGGTTTTGATTTGAATTCAAATTGATTTGAATTTTAACTTAAAACCTTATCATATCCTTCCACACGTCGACAGTTTTTGAAGGTGCCCATTGTATATGAGAAAAAGAAGTCTTTCCAATTGATTTTTATATTCAATTTTCTTTGGTAAGTCCCTCTTTAAGTTAGATAAGGGTGAGAAAAAGTTAGAGTTCAATTGAAATTCAAAATAGTTTGAATTACAACAAACTCTAGCCCTTATTCTGCCTTATCTGATTTGTGTGACAAGCATAAAAAGGTAATGTTGGTGCAAAAATCCACCTGCACCGGAGAGCCTGGAGTTGTGGGGGTCGCAGTCACCGTCGGGACCTGCAAAAGAAGTCTAAACCGGAGGTGGGGTTGCTCCGGCAAGATCCTCCGATGCTCAAGTCAGTTCTCTGCCTCAACAAGAATGGAGTGATCGAACGAAAATTTTAGCAGAGTTTCTAGGTAAAAATGAGAGCCTAGAGAATAACGTATCTGGGGTCCCCCTTTTATAGGTGAAGGGGGCAACAGACCGATAGCGATGTCTGTAACCGTCTAGCAGTGGGCTGCCTAGGAGTTTGTTGCAAAGAGTAGTGGAGTGGACCCGTGGCTATCACCGGGGTGTGCCACGTGGAGTCTGCCATGAGGAGCGGAGTGGCGTCCGTTGTTGCGACTTGTCAGAGAATGGAAGAATCGCATGGTATCCATCGCAGGAAGTGGAGTAGGATCGTGGCCATTATTGTGGCCTGCCAGGGAGTGATGGAGCCGTGTGGAATCCATCGCAGGAAGTGGAGCAGTGCTGTGGCCGTTACTGCGGCCTGCCAGGGGGTCCAAGCCTATCGGTCGGAGTTCGACTGGGGTGTCTGGCGGAGAGAGGTGGCTAGCCACCCATCTGAGAGGAGCTCGGAGTCTAGCTCTCGCAGGAGTTCGGATGGAGTCTTCCTTCAGTCAAAGTCGGGGGTGAAGTCCGACTCCCGTAGGAGTTCGGGCGGAGTCTTCCCGTAGCCAGAGTCGGAGACGAGGTCTGGCTCCCGTAGGAGCCTGGGCAAAGTCTACCTGCAATTAAAGTCAGGGGCGAAGTCCGGCACCTTTAGGAGTCCGGACGAAGTTTATCTGTAAGCGAAGTCGTGGGTGGAGCCCGACTCCCGTAGGAGTCCGAGCGAAGTCCTTGCACAGCCAAAATTAGGAATGAGACCTGGCTCCCATAGGAGTCTGGGCGGAGTCTTCCCGCAGCTGGAGCTGGAGACAAGATCTGGCTCCCATAGGAGCCCGGGCGAAGTCTACCTGCAATCACAGTCAGGGGTGAAGTCCGGCTCCCATAGGAGTTCAGATGAAGTTTACCATCAGTCGAGGTCGGGGATGAAGTCTGGCTCCCGCAGGAGTCTGGGCGGAGTCTTCCCGTAGCCGGAGTCGGAGACGAGGTCAGGGATGAGATCCAGCTCCCGTAGGAGTTCGGGTGAAGCCCTTCCGCAATCGAGGTCGAGGATAAGATCCGGCTCCCATAGGGGTCCGGGCTGAGTCTACCGACAATCAAAGTCAGGGATGAAGTCCGGCTCCCATAGGAGTCCGGATGAAGTTTATCATCAGTCAAGGTTGGGGATGAAGTCCGGCTCCCGCAGGAGTCCGGGCGGAGTCTTCCCATAGCCGGAGTCGGAGATGAGATCTGGCTCCCATAGGAGCCCGGGCGAAGTCTACCTGCAATCACAGTCAGGGGTGAAGTCCGGCTCCCATAGGAGTCCGGATGAAGTTTACCATCAGTCGAGGTCGGGGATGAAGTCCGGCTCCCGCAGGAGTCCGGGCGGAGTCTTCCCGTAGCCGGAGTCGGAGACGAGGTCGGGGATGAGATCCGGCTCCCGTAGGAGTCCGGGTGAAGTTTATCAGCAATCGAGGTCGAGGACGGAGTCCAGCTCCCGTAGGAGTCCGGGCGAAGCCTTTCCGTAGTCGAAGTCGGGGACGAGATCCGACTCCCGTAGGAGTCCGGGCTGAGTCTGGTAGTTGTAGGAAGCTACCATCGGGGAAGTTCAGCCGTTGGTGAAGTCCGGGGTAGTTCGGATTGGAGTTGAACCTGGCTGGAGGAAGTCCGAGAGGGATTCGGGGAACAGCTGATAGTCGTAGAAAGTCGGCTGGCGGCAGAGCTTAATGAGCGCTTGGGACGGTTTAATAGATAACTGGGGGAACTCATGTTGAAGGAGCTCGGGTGGTGTAGTGGGAGTTCGTCCATCGGGGGAATTCACTCAGCATTGTGGAAATCTGACTGTTGGAGAAGTCTGGAGAGATACCATCTGCAGTCGAAAGCCGGAGGAGTCCTGGGAGGGTCAATCCTGTTAAGAACTTCGACTGAGGATATTTTATACCCAACACCAGTCTCCCTACTTTCGAGTTCGAATTTTGGATGAAGGAAGTACAGAAAGATTATCACAGCCGAAGTTCCTCCCTCGATGTCCGCGCGCGATCATCCTCAGATATTTTGGCATTTAATGCATGCATGCTAGAGCCTTTTTTCGATTAGGGCGACTCGAAGAGTCTTTTCGGAACTCCCACCAAGACATGATCCTAAGCGTCACGCCATGAAAGTCTGCGAACGGTCAACCCTAGGTCATGGTGAGTGGGACACGCGGTGGGCACTGGTTGGCCTAGGGACACCTGCCACCATAACTGCGCCAGGCTCCGTTGCCTATTTAAGCCCCCACCTTTCCTCCAGGGGCTTCACTTCGCCTGAGGGCCGACATCTTTCTTTCGCCTAAGAGCTTAGCCACTCAGCCACTCCATCGGTGCCCCTTCCGACTCCGAGCATCCTTCGTGCCGGTCTTTGCCATCTCCGTCGGCTCTCCGCCGTCTCCAGTCCCCCGAGTCTCTCCAAGGGGTTCCCCCACCGGGGCCTCCACCCCGAAGGCCAATCTCAAGAGGATGCCACGGACTAGGAAGAGTACCAAAAGGAGAACAGCAGTCTGCGAGTTCTCCGGTTGTCAAACTGCCACTGAGGGTTTCTATCACCTTAAAGGGGGCTCGAGGGAGAATTCCTTCAACAACAGGGGTTTAATAACGAGGACAACCGATGAAGGCATTCCGCCTGAGAATTTCGGAGTAGCTGAACGGAGCGACACCAGTCAAGGGGGCAGAGCTTTCGTCACAAACCGTGGCAGGATCCTTGATGTCGTCGGAGCCAAGGGACCAGAAGCGATCGGCGTCGATGGTGGGGCAGTAGAACTTGTTGCGGGGATGGTGGAAGTAGCGCATGCCGACCTTACTGGAACACCTAGGATGGTGGTTGTCGTGGAGCACATGGCGGTGGTGCATGTCTCCGGTGCCATCGCTGCCTCCGGAGTAATTTCGGTTCTTCTTGAAACAGGTCGTCGTCGCCGCTGCCGTTGCCTTTGCCGCCCCCTGAATTCTATCCCATCCTTTTCCCCCTAGGGTTGGAATTTCGGAGATGGAGCGGAACGAGGCGGGGGGCGAGAGCCGAGAGGCTTGTCACACGTACTGAAAAATACTGTTGGGAAGGACAGAACCGGGAAGAGAAGTCTACAGCTCGAAGTGGCCTCCGGTGTATCCCTTTCGAGTCTTGTAATAATGTTTTCTTTTTCTGGCCCTCCGGGTCTTGTAACGTACATCTTGTTAATCGAAAAATGAGAAGGAGATTTTGTTACTTCGTTCGCACTTTGCGTTGAATTGTTGTCTGCCGAACTTCTTTCCTTTACCATTGTTGTTGTTGTATTCCCTTCTCTCTACTTCTCTTCTTTTTTTTTTCCTCCTTTTCTTCTTTTTCTTTTTCTCTTTTTCTCTTTTTTTTTTTTTTTGACGTCGTCCGTAGGTCGTCGGTAGTTGTCACGTCGGCTCGCCTTTCAGTTGTCCTTCTCCTTTAACCTCAATGGCTCTATGATGTGTATTTGACGAATAATATGAGAAGAAAATTTTCGGCTACCTCTTTTACTCATGTGTTGAATTGTCGCTTGTCGAGCTTCTTTTCGGCCTTTGCGTCGTTCGGAGGTATCCGATTGCCATCGTATCGACTCATCTTTTTCGTCCGCGGTAGCAGATTCGTTTGGGGCCCGCTCGGATTAGGCACCCCCCATCAGGGCTCGAGCTCGGAGGTCTGAGCTTCCGTCACCCTGAGGAGGTCATCTCATCTCGGGCTTGCGTTGAAAGCTTCCTTGAAAGCTGGGGTTCTTGATAAGAATCCCAACCCTTGCTGAGACGAGGTTCTCTGCATCTTTGATGCTGTTTATTTTTCCTTCGTCGCTGACGTAGTCCATCGCTTTCCCTTTTAACTCTTCTCCCCTTTTTTCTTTTCGAGTGGGATTTTTTCCTCCGCTCTTGGTAGGGCTGCGGGAGTCCGGCTCCCGTAGGTGAAGTCGGGGCGAGGTCTGGAAGAAGCTTGTCTGCAGTTAAAGTTGGAGACAGAGTCCAGCTCCCGTAGGAGTCTGGAAGAAGCTTGTCTGCGGTTGAAGTTGGAGACGGAGTCCGGCTCCCGTAGGAGTCCGGAAGAAGCTTTATTGCGAAGGGGCTGCTGGAGAAGGTCCCCCTTTTTCTCATCTGGTCTTGAATGACCAGACCTTAATTGATGTCGGGGTGAGGTTCTTTCCCTATTTCTGTCGTAACAGGTTTCAGCTCTGGTTAGGATGAGGTTCTCCTTCTGTTCCCAACAGGGCTGTGAGGGCACATAAAGGTCGTTGCAAGGGCCTCTCCTCCCATCCGATTTAGAAGAACCGGATCTTCGACTTTGCTCATGTCAGGACGAGGTTTTCTCCTGTCCCTAACAGGGCTGTGGGGGCGCATATGGGCGTTGTAGGGCCTCTCCCCCCATCCGATCTAGAGAGAACTGGGCCTTCGACTTTGCTCAAGTTAGGGCGAGGTTCTCCTCTTGTCCCTAACAGGGCTGTGGGGGCACATATGGGCGTTGCGAGGCCTCTCCCCCCATCCGGTCTAAAGAGAATCGGGCCTTCGACTCTGCTCAAGTTAGGGCGAGGTTCTCCTCCTGTCCCTAACAGGGCTGTGGGGGCGCATATGGGCGTTGCAGGGCCTCTCTCTCCATCCGATCTAGAGAGAACCGGGCCTTCAACTTTGCTCAAGTTAGGGCGAGGTTCTCCTCCTGTCCCTAACAGGGCTGTGGGGGCGCATATGGGCATTGTAAGGCCTCTCTCCCCATCCGGTCTAAAGAGAACCGGGCCTTCGACTTTGCTCAAATTAGGACGAGGTTCTCCTCCTGTCCCTAACAGGGCTGTGGGGGCGCATATGGGCGTTGCGAGGCCTCTCCCCCCATCCGATCTAAAGAGAACCGAGCCTTCGACTTTGTCGAGACGAAGTTCCCCTCCTGCTTCCAACACAGTTTGTGTTGACTGCCCTGTCGATATAAGCTAGCGCCAAGAGGGGAGATATGTAAATATACAACTTTTATTTAAAATAGAGTTATCGATAATACATTCGTAAGTTTTTCGAGCTCCATGGTCGCGGGAGGTCTGCTCCTCCGAGCTCCTTGAGGGAATAAGTTTCGGACTGGACTACTTCTTTGACCTCATACGGGCCTTCCCAGTTTGGGACGAGCTTCCCTCGATCCTGAGGTTGCGAGACAGCGGCTCGTCGAAGCACTAGATCTCCTGCTCTAAAGGCTTTATTCTTGACCCAGAAATTGTAATAGCGGGCGACCTTCTGTCTGTAGGCTGCCATCCAAACTTGAGCTATCTCCCGCTTTTCTTCCAGCAAGTCAAGGTTGGCTTTAAGGCCTTGCGAATTTTGATGTTCATTGAATGCCACGACTCGTGCCGACAGGAGTTTAAGCTCAATTGGGATGACGGCCTCCGTTCCGAAGGCTAAAGCAAAGGGGGTCTCCTTCATGGACAGTCTTTGGGTAGTTCGATATGCCCACAACACATGATAAAGTTCGTCTGCCCATGTTTCCTTCGCCTTTTCAAGCCTCGTCTTGATCCCTTGCAGCAGGGTTCTGTTGGTCACTTCAGCTTCGCCGTTTGCCTGAGGATGGGCTACTGATGTGAAGTTGTGGAAGATATTTAGATCTTCACAGAATTCGATGAATCTTGCTCCCACGAACTACCGCCCGTTATCAGTGATTAGGGTTCTCGACAGACCGAACCTGCAAATGATTGACTTCCAGACGAAATCTTGCACTTTAGCTTCTGTGATTTTTGCCAGTGGTTCGGCTTCGACCCACTTGGTGAAGTAGTCAATCGCTATCAGGAGAAACTTCCTCTGTCCCGACACCATGGAAAAGGGTCCAAGGATGTCCATCCCCCATTGCGCAAAAGGCCACAGGGCACTCAAGGGTGTAAGCTCGGTGGCGGGCTGTCTCTGGATGTTGGCATATCTCTGGCATCGGTCACATTTTCTGACGTATTCAATCGAGTCGTGGTGCATCGTCAGCCAGTAATATCCTTGGCGGAGCAACTTATGGGATAAAGATCTAGCCCCCAGATGGCTTCCGCAGATTCCTTCATGCACTTCCCACAAGGCGTAGTCAGCTTCCGAAGGCCTGAGATATTTTCAAAGGGGCAAAGAGTATGATCTCTTGTACAACTTGCCCTCATAAAGGATGTATCGGGAGGCTTGATTTTGGAGCTTCCGAGCTTCTTTCACATCCTGGGGGAGAACTCCGTCTCTGAGATATGTTATCAGTGGGTCGATCTGTAGGAACCAGATCTAGGGTTTCAGGGTTAGATCTTGAAACTTTTTCAAGATCATACAGTGGAAGACTAAAATAAATCAAAATTTATTTTCTAAGATCAAAAAATCCCTAGATCTAAGATCCTATTACATGATTATTACATAGCATTAAATCAAAAATTAAAATATATATAAATATAGTATGAACTACATGTTGATCATATCAACATGTTTCTATACTAGCTACATCTAATGTATGTATTAAATAATAGATCAGATCTATTACCTTGCAAGTTAGACGCTCTAACCTCGCTGATCCGGGCTTAAGGATGATGTTGCAAGCCGCACATGCGTCCGACCTCTAGGAGTCGTCCACACGAGCCCACGAATCTCGATCAGAAGTCCTGCTTCAGGAAATCAGCACAGTATGCTAGTACTGCGCTGATCCTTCTTTGATGGTTGATCAGGTGCCTCCTTCTTCTTGATTTGGACTCTTCCAAAGATGGAAAGTAGAAGGAGGAGTTTCAGATCTAAGACACTCTCAGGAAACTCAAGATGGAAGGAGGAAAGATATGAAAATAAAAACCCTAGAAGAAGACCCTCTTCTTCTTCACGTTTTTCTCTCTAAACGCCCAAACTTACATCTTTTATATCTCCACGACCCAAAGGTATTTCTCTTTGATTTTTGGATGGCAAAAAGGTATCTCAAATATCTATCTCTCCTTAAAATTTTACAAAGAAACTCATCTTATATAGAAAGATATGATAGAGTCCTTATCTAGGTCAAACACCTAGTCAAGGCTTATCCAAACATGGCAAGTTAAGGGACGCCCAACTCTTGAGCACCTCCTCCATATTTTCGTGCATGGATCACCAGAAAAGGGTGTACAATGTAAACCCTAAAAGCCACAAAAATTCCAAAAAAAATTTGGATAAATTCGGTGCAAAATTGAAAGAGTTTTGGATTTCTAAAACTCTATCTCATAGAATTCGAAATCCAAACTTATTCCTTTTAGATTTGATCCAAATCACCTTCCATGTAAGAAAGAAGAGAGGAGACCTTTTGTGAACGTGGGAGAGATCTAGGAGAGGGCTTTTGTCACACAAAATAAGTGGAGATTGGCGTTGAATAAGAGAGAGGGCGTGGAGAAGGTTTATGTGGCGCAAGGTGGAATCCTAGTCCTACTAGGATTCTGTCTCATAACTTATTTTAATTTGGTTTCCCAAACCAAATCAAATCAAAATTAGATCAACCCAATTAAAATAGGTCTTAACCTAATTAAGAACCTAATTTAATCAGATTAAATTAAATTTAAATCTGATTTAATTTTCTAATCAAATTAGAAATTAGATTGACCCAAGTCCTAGTTGAACTAGGACTAGTCTTTCCTTGCACTTGGCTTATCCAATAAACCAATTGGACTTGATCCAATCAAGCCCAAACCAAATCTAATTAAATCATATTTAATTAGACTTAATCTCAGCCCATTGGCTTAATCAAATTAAGCCAATTAGCAATCAAATTGCTAATCGATCCTCCTGTAACACTTGTACTGGGTTAAATGTCAATCGTATTGATCATTTAATCCTAGAACGATTCTTAATCGTTGATCAACCATCCGATCGGATCATGAACTCTAATGTGTGTGACCTCATAGGTCCGAACCTAAGCCGGTAGCATAGGAACAAATTCTTATACCAATCGAAGTGATCATCTAGCAATGATACCCGACGACCGGATAGGTCGAATGTGTAGAACAACATCCTTAGAACCCATGCGGATATAGTTTTCATATAATTCATCCCCTTGACCAAAATGATCATAGGACACCCCAGAGCTCAACTGTCAACTCTGATCAGGTTGTCCACATTATATTTTAAAATATCAAATCCATCTGATGGATTACCCTGGCCAAGGTTTTGCTAAATTGAAATATAGCGACTCATTCTTCTCCAACTCTTGGAGTGGTCAATCCCATCTCGATCACACTCTGACTTCGCAAGTATTTGACTGTGCCCAGAAGCCTTCCGTCTCTGAATTAAAAATTCAGTTAGTCCAGTACCAAAGCACAGTGAGTTGCTTGCAAGTCACTGATGCGATCTCAAGTCTAAGGGACACTTATACCTATATCCCATCAGAGACATTCTCGATAGCAGAATGCTCTGGAGTTGGTCACGTTCAATGACGATGTACCCTTACATCTCACCTGTATGCCATACCAGTGTCTCCACACTCCTTGGTTAAGAGGACAACCAACCCATATGGCCTACAGCGACCTATGCTCGATAGAAGCTGTCGTCCTTATTAACAGCTTATCATTTGGTCGTGAACAGTTTTAAAGACTAATCGATAAATCCTCTCTTTATCGAATCTAAATAGTCCTAAGGACTTCATCATAACAACAGAGTTCATTAGAAGATGAAAGCTTATGATGAAAATGCCAAATATATTTTATTTATTAACAAATCAATTATAATACTTGGTTACTCAACCATCAACCGCTTGACGATTGGCTTTTTGGGACACATTTCCCAACAACTCCCACTTGTCCTAAAGCCACTCGGCACAGTATCTAATACCCATCTTCGACTTGTGGTTGTCGAACTCCTTTATTGCCAGGGCTTTAGTGAAGGGGTCGGCTAGGTTCTCCTTTCCGTCGATCTTCTGAAGGTCGATGTCACCTCGATCCACGATCTCCCAGACCAGGTGGAAGCGGCGCAAGATGTGCTTCGTCCGCTGATGTGCTTTGGGTTCTTTCACCTGAGCTATGGCACCAGTGCTGTCGCAGTAAAGCAAGACTGGACCATCAAGGGAGGCTGCTACTCCGAGTTCGTTGATGAATTTCCTCAGCCACACAGCTTCCTTCGCGGCATCTGATGCTGCGATATACTCCGCTTCACAAACAGAGTCTACCACAGTATGCTGCTTGGAACTCTTCCAGCAGATGGCTCCACCATTCAGAGTAAAGATATAACCCGACACTCTCCTGCTGTCATCATGGTCAGATTGGAAGCTGGAGTCTGTGAACCCCACAAGTTTCAGATCTGACTCACCATAAACCAACCATTGGTCCTTAGTATTTCTCAAATACTTAAGGATGGCTTTAACCACTTTCCAGTGATTTTCTCCAGGATCAGATTGGTATCTACTCACTACTCCTAGTGAGTATGCCACATCTGGTCTTGTACATATCATGGCGTACATGATAGATCCCACGGCTGAAGCATATGGGACTCTACTCATACGCTCTCTCTCTTCAGGAGTTGTCAGACAATCCTTCTTAGAGAGAGAAATTTCTTGGCCTATCGGTAGATAGCCCTTCTTGGAATTCTCCATGCTGAACCTCTTCAGCACAGTGTCTATGTAAATGGACTGGGATAACCCAAGCATCCTTTTAGATCTATCCCTATAGATCTTCATCCCTAGGATGTAGGATGCTTCACCCAAGTCCTCCATGGAGAACTGTGATGACAACCAAACTTTTATTCCCTGTAGTGCGGGGATGTCATTCCCGATTAAGAGAATGTCATCCACGTACAAGACAAGGAATACCACAACTGGACCATTTGCCCATTTATAGATGCAGGGCTCTTCTCCATTCTTAATGAAGCCATACATTTTGATCACCTTATCAAAATGCATGTTCCAACTCCGAGAAGCTTGCTTCAATCCATAAATGGATCTCTGAAGCTTGCACACCTTAGACTCATCTGTGGATGTAAACCCCTCAGGTTGTATCATATACACCTCTTCGGTCAGCTCTCCATTCAGGAAGGCTGTCTTTACATCCATTTGCCAAATCTCATAATCCAGATGGGCAGCTATTGCAAGCATTATCCGAATAGATTTGAGCATTGCCACAGGAGAAAATATCTCGTCATAGTCAATACCATAACATTGACGATACCCCTTGGCAACCAGACGGGCTTTATAGGTCTCCACCTTTCCGTCTATGCCCCTCTTCCTTTTGAAGATCCATTTATACCCAATGGGTTTAACCCCTTCAGGTGGGTCAACCAATGTCCATACATCATTGACCTTCATGGACTCCATTTCGGATTTCATGGCTTCAAGCCATTTCTCGGAATCAGGTCTCTGCATAGCATCCATATAGGTGATTGGATCCTCATTATTCTCATCAAGTTCGATGGGATCACCGTCCCGGATCAAGAAACCGTAGTATCTGTCCGGCTGACGCGGTACTCTACCGGATCGCCTTAATGGTGCAGGTATATTGGGCTCCGGATCTGATCTAATCATATCCGACTCAAGTTCAGCTATTGGTGTCGGTCCTTCTACCTGTTGAACTTCATCAAGTTCAACCTTAGAGGCAACGGTTCCTTCACCAAGGAACTCCTTTTCTAAAAAGATTGCCTTAAGGCTGACGAACACCTTTTGTTCATCAGCATGATAGAAAAAAATATCCTTTTGTCTCTTTGGGGTACCCTATGAATGAGCATTTGTCAGACCTAGGTCCAAATTTGTCTGTGACTAATCGTTTGACATAGGCCGGGCACCCCCAGACCCTGAGGTGTGAAAATACTAGCTTACGTCCTGTCCATATCTCATATGGAGTCTTAATTACAGACTTACTTGGAATCCTATTTAACAGATAACAAGCCGATTCGAGTGCATATCCCAAGAAGGATATCAGCAAGCTAGCAAAAACCCATCATGGATCGGACCATGTCTAACAAAGTTCGATTCCTCCTTTCAAACACACCATTATGCTGTGGTGTTCCTGGAGGAGTCCATTGAGAGAGAATCCCATTCTCTCCTAGATATGTGAGAAACTCACTAGAAAGGTATTCTCCTCCTCGATCAGATCGAAGAGTTTTAATACTCTTCCCAGTTTATTTTTCTACTTCATTTCAGAATCGTTTGAACATTTCAAACGAATCCGACTTATGTTTCATCAGATAGACATATCCATATCGGGATAGGTCATCCGTGAAAGTTATGAAGTAAAAATATCCACCTCTAGCACTGGTGCTCATGGGCCCACATACATCAGTATGTACTGGGCTCAAGAGCTCAGTAGCTCTCTCACCTTTTTCAGTAAAAGATGACTTGGTCATTTTACCAAGAAGACAGAACTCACAGGTTGGAAGTGATTCACAATCACTGACTTTGAGGATTCCCTCTTGAGTCTACCTATTTATTCTGTTCTTGTTTATATGACCTAGCCTACAGTGCCATAAGTAGATATCTGACACACTATCTAATCTAGGGTGTTTTCCAGTTGAATAGACTCTTATCAGGCTTGATCTTTTTGGTCTGGCTCTGCACTGATGTCCTAGCCTGAACTTGCACCTTCTTTACTTTCTTCTTCTTGTTCTTCTTCCCTTTCTCAAAAGGTCGAGAACCAGAAGACGAACCTCCCACTAAATTCACCGACTCCTTGTGAAGTTGGTGATCCTTCTCAAAGTTCTGAAGCAACCCCAGTAACCCGTGGTAGTTCTCTTCAGGCTTTGTCATTCTATAATGAGTGAGGAATGGGAGATAAGACTTGGGCAACGAGTTCAGTATTGCATCTTTCCAAGCTGCTCATGCAAGGAAAAGTCGAGCTTGCTCAATCATTCCATCAGCTCGATCATGTACAATACATGATCAGTGACAGAGGCACCATCCCATATTTTGGCGTTGAAGATGGCACAACTAGTCTTGTGCCTCTCCACGTCATCGGGTGTGCCAAAGGCATCCTCCAACACTTGAAGCTTGTCCTTTGGCTGAGCCGTCTCGAATCTGCGACTGAACTCATCGCTCATGATAGCCAGCATGATACAGCGCACCGTGGTCCGATCACTGAGCCACTTCTGGTAAGTGTCTCTGATTGTTCCACGTGCATTGACAGCTGGCTCCTCAGGTGCAGGATCTATTATCACATATAGGATCCGTTCATGCTCTAGGACTATCTTCAACTTTCGGTACCAGCTACCGAAGTTGGGTCCCACCAACTTATCATTGTCCAACAATGATCGGAGTGATAGGGAAGTGGCCATATTTGCACAAAGGAGAACCATAACCTAATTAGTAATTGATTCATTAAACCTAAAGATTTGGACTTTAATCAAAAGGTTTCTCCCACTATTTTATTCGAATTGGTAGCCTCTACCTTCAATTCGAGGAATTACCCTAATTCCTTAGCGGGTACTAGAATCCACTTAGACTGCACACAAGCCCAACTTTGGTTGGCCAACCCATGTACATCTAAGGGTAGGTTCATAACTAATTGTTTCTCTAAACAATTTCTAGTAATTTTAATTTTGCCCCAGAAACCTAATCAGTAGGCTTTGGCCTCCACTGTAAGGATCCAGTTAGGTCCAACCATTAACATGATCATACTTGGTGTATCTAACCAACGAATGATTAAGCCCAACTTTGGTTGGCTCACCTAACCACCATTAGAGAGATACTTCCAAGTCGTCATATGATGAGTGATAATTCCATTAGTCAACAAGCACCAAGCCTTTGGGTCTGCAATGATTATTGAGTTCATGGACTCATTATCAAACACCTTAATGGGAGGCTATGACTCAGTTATCTCCATAACTTTATCATTTTAAGGACCTAATAATTTTAGAGGATTTAAATAATATAGAGAATGAGGTCAGATGAACCAGCTTATTATGATCCTCCCACTGGCTTCACCAAGTCAGCTTAAGGAAGACCATTAAAAGGGCTGGTCTAGGAGCACCTAAATCAGTCACACTGATTTACCTAGCTGACATGGGTCAGCTCGAATAGTCAAGTGATCCGATCAAAACATAATTTCACCAAGAGACCAGGTAAGTTCGATCAGTGGGAGGGTCTGCCAAAGCTTGCCTTAGACACCATCAAAAATGGCCAGGTAAGCGGGCTCCCAATTAAAAACCACCGGTCTGGTTTACCTTAGACACCAACTGGTTTAATTAGTTTCAATTAGATCAACCTAACAGTTCGTGCTAGACCGCTTAGCCAAGAATCAAGTCCATTTGGTTCTCGTTAAAGACATGGACTTGACCAACTACAACTATTGTAATTGATCTAGAGAATCCTTGACCTAATCTAAGACAACAATTGATTAGATTTAGTCAATTCTCTAATTAAGTCCATCTTTAATCTAACCATAGGTCTAACCCAATTAATAGACCTAATTTCCACTAACCAATTAACCCAATGTGTTATGATTTGTGTCTTAGGTTCTTCAATTCACAATCCTAGAACCTAATCAAACAACTTCTTAATTCTTAATTAAGTTTTGGGCTGAGGGTTGGGTTCGGCTTTTTAAAAAATAATTTTCATATTTGTAAAACAATTTTACAATATGATTCTACCAATCATATTGCATGTTTGATTCATAATCAAGATGCAAGTGAAATAAACATGAAACTACTTTAGATCTAATCTAAACAGGTTCATGTAATTGAAACAATTTCAACTTTAAATAATTTCTTTGCATAAAAATTATTAACAAAGAGATTTTATTTCAGATTTAAACATCTTTTAAATCTAATAAATCATAAATTTAATCTAGATCATATCTAACAAATTTATGATTAAAGATAGATCTACACAAACTAGGACAACCTTTGCACTGTAAGGGGTAAACCTTACAGCAGGACAACCTTGCAGTTTGTGATTGATCTAAAATTTTAATTTCAGATTTAATAATCAGATTATAAATTAGATCTAATCTAAGAAATAATCTAAGCATGTATAAATAATCATGTAATAAAGAACCTAGGCTCTGATACCAATTGTAGGAACCAGATCTAGGGTTTCAGGGTTAGATCTTGAAACTTTTTCAAGATCATACAGCGGAAGACTAAAATAAATCAAAATTTATTTTCTAAGATCAAAAAATCCCTAGATCTAAGATCCTATTACATGATTATTATATAGTATTGTTGGTGAAAAAATCCGCCTGCGCCGGAGAAGCTGGAGTTGAGGAAGCCACGGTCGCCGCCGGGACCTGCAAGGGAAGTCTAAACCGGAGGTGGGGTTGCTCCGGCAAGACCCTCCGACGCTCAAGTCAGTTCTCTGCCTCAACAAGAATGGAGTGCTCGAACGGAGAATTTAGCAGAGTTTTGAGATAAGGCAAAAAAGCTTAAAGAATAACGTATCTGAGTCCCCCCTTTTATAGGCGGGGGAGGCAACGGACTGATGGCGACGTGTGTAACTGCCTGGTAGTGGGCCGTCCATGGTCAGGGGAATTGATTGCGAAAGATAATGGAGCAGACACGTGGGTATCACCTCGACTTGCCACGTGGAATCCGTTATGAGGGGTGGAGCAGCGTCCGTCGTCAGGAGAATCGCATGGTATCCATCGCAGGAGGTGGAGCAGGTCCATGGCCGTTACTGTGGCCTGCCAGGGGGATAATGGAGCTGTGCGGAGTCCGCCATAGGAAGTGGAGCAGGGCGGCTATGGCTGCTGCGGCTTGCTAGGGAATGATGATACTGCGTGGAGTCTGCCACAGGAGGTGGAGCAGGGTCGCGGCCGTTTTGAGGGCCTGTCAGGGGGCGTGGATCTGTCGATTGAAGCTCGGCAATGGTCGGAGCCGTCGTGAGCGGAGCCTGGCTCCCGTAGGAGTCCGGGCGGAGCTGTTCTGATGTCGGCGGCAGAGTCCGCTCCCGTAGGAGTCCGGGCGGAGCTGTGATGATGGCGGCAGAGCCCGGCTCTCGTAGGAGTCCGGGCGGAGCTGTACTTGCTGATGACGGCGGAGCCCGACTCCCGTAGGAGTCCGGGCGAAGCTGTGCCGATGTCGTCGGTGGAGCCCGGCTCCCGTAGGAGTCCGAGCGGAGCTGCGCTGCAAACAAAGTCAAGGGTGAAGTCCAGCTCTGATAGGAGTCCGGATTGAGCTTACCAGCAATTGATATTGAGAGCGGAGCTCGGCTCCCGTAGGAGTCCGGGCGGAGCTGTTTTGATGTTGGCGGCGGAGCCCGGCTCCCGTAGGAGTCCGGGCGGAGCAGCGCTTGCTGATGGCGGCGGAGCCCGGCTCCCGTAGGAGTCCGGGCGAAGCTGTGCTGATGTCGTCGGTGGAACCCGGCTCCCGTAGGAGTCCGGGCGGGGCTGTACTTGCTGATGGCGGTGGAGCCCGGCTCCCGTAGGAGTCCGGGCGAAGCTGTGCTGATGTCGTCGGTGGAGCCCGGCTCCCGTAGGAGTCCGGGCGGAGCTGCGCTGCAAACAAAGTCAAGGGTGAAGTCCGGCTCTGATAGGAGTCCGGATTGAGCTTACCAGCAATTGATATTGAGAGCGGAGCTCGGCTCCCGTAGGAGTCCGGGCGGAGCTGTTTTGATGTTGGCGGCGGAGCCCGGCTCCCGTAGGAGTCCGGGCGAAGCTGCGCTTGCTGATGGCGGCGGAGCCCGGCTCCCGTAGGAGTCCGGGCGGAGCTGCACTTGCTAATGGTGGTTCCGTCGTGGGTTCTGGCTGTGGGTATTTTATACCCAACACCAGTCCCCCTACATCCGAGTTTTGAATTTCAAACGAAGGAAGTACACAGAAGTACAGTCGGAACCATCCCTTCGAATCCCGCACCCTGCCGTTCCCAGATATTTTGGCATTAAATGAGCGCGTGCCGGAGTCTTTTCGAATTGGGGCGGAACGAGGGGACGCTTCGAAGACCCCGCAGGTACGCTGTCCTATTTACGGCGCAATTATGGCCCTGCCAACCGCCAGCCGCCTTCAGCCGTCTGCCACGGAGGGTGGGACACGTGTCGGATGCGGACTGGCCTGGGGGGATTCGAGATCATTATGGCGCCGGATCTCAGGGTCTATTTAAACCCGTCCTCCCCCCTTTTTGTAGCTGCCCTCCTTTTCTTTTCTTATCATTTTGTCCCTCTTTTTCTGGCCGTCCTGGCCCTGTAGCACATATATCAAGAATGAGAAAAAGACACTTTGTGTTACCTTGTCCGCGCGTAGCACTAATATTATCGTTCGTTGACCCTTTCTCGTTGTTTGGCCTGTTTGGCTTAGAGGTCGCCGTGGGAAAGGGCTCTTCCCTTCCATCTGATCCCGTCATGTGGCTGAGCCTCGCCACCGTTTTTAACCCTTGCTGGCGAAGTGGCGGATGGAGCCCGGCTTTCTTAGGAGCCCGGGCGAAGTCTTTCTTGGGGGCGGAACCCGGCTCCCGTAGGAGTCCGGGTGAAGCTTTACCTGGCGACGGAACCCGGCTCCCGTAGGAGTCCGGGTGAAGCTTACCTTGGCGGCGGAACCCGGCTCCCGTAGGAGTCCGGGTGAAGCTTTACCCGACGGCGGAACCCGACTCCCGTAGGAGTCCGGGTGAAGCTTTACCCGACGGTGGAACCCGGCTCCCGTAGGAGTCCGGGTGAAGCTTTACCTAGCGGCGGAACCCGGCTCCCGTAGGAGTCCGGGTGAAGCTTTACCTTGGCGGCGGAACCCGGCTCCCGTAGGAGTCCGGGTGCAGCTTTACCTTGGCGGCGGAACCCGGCTCTCGTAGGAGTCCGGGTGCAGCTTTACCTTGGCGGCGGAACCCGGCTCCCGTAGGAGTCCGGGTCTTCCATTTTGCTTGAGCCGGTCGTGAGGTTCTCGTTATCAGCCTGGCTTGTGGGGGCGCATTAGGGCGCTGTAAGGCCTCTCCCCCCTCCGGTCTAAAAGAACCGTGCCTTCAACTTTGCTCATGTCAGGACGAGGTTCTCCTCCTGTTCCTGACATGGCTATGGGGGCACATTAGGGTGTTGCAAGGCCTCTCCCCCCATCCGGTCTAAAAGAACCGGGCCTTCGACTTTGCTCAAGTTAGGGCGAGGTTTTCCTCCTGTCCCTAACAGGGCTGTGGGGGCACATTAGGGCGTTGTAAGGCCTCTCCCCCCATCCGGTCTAAAAGAACCGGGTCTTTGACTTTGCTCAAGTTAGGGCGAGGTTTTCCTCCTGTCCCTAACAGGGCTGTGGGGGCACATTAGGGCGTTGTAAGGCCTCTCCCCCCATCCGGTCTAAAAGAACCGGGCCTTCGACTTTGCTCAAGTTAGGGCGAGGTTTTCCTCCTGTCCCTAACAGGGCTGTGGGGGCACATTAGGGCGTTGTAAGGCCTCTCCCCCCATCCGGTCTAAAAGAACCGGGCCTTCGACTTTGCTCATGTCAGGACGAGGTTCTCCTCCTGTTCCTGATATGGCCGTTGTTTTTTGGAGAGGTCGTATCCAGTCATAATACATCCGCGTTAAGCAGGAGGAGTGCGTTAGCTAGAAAGAAAAGTAGATTCAAAACGAAACAGTAGGCAATACATTTACAGTTCTCCCGCTCCTCCTTGAGGCCCTCCGGCGATGGAGTCGATGGTCCCGATAGGAGGCCGGTCCCCGGGCTGCTCCTCCCTCTTCTGCGGTTCGGGCGGTGGGAGGGCTCTTGGCCGGTCTCCTCTACCCTCAGGCCTGCGGCGGATGAATCTGTCGAGCCGACCTCGCCGGATGAGCTCCTCGATCTCGTCCTGGAGCTGGATGCACTCTTCGGTGTCGTGGCCGTGGTCGCGGTGGTAGAGGCAGAACTTGTTGGGGTTGCGCTTCCCGGGGTGCGTGCGCATCCTCTCCGGCCTAGGGATCAGCTCCTTGACCTCCATCAGTACCTGGGCCTTCGAGGCGTTGAGGGGGGCGTAGCTGCAGAACTTCCCTGGCGGGGAACCCCGCCGAAACCTGTTGTCCGGGCTTCTCTGCCTGCGTGCCCGGGGTGGAGTATGGGCGCGCCTGTGCCCAGGAGGGGATCGGGAGCGAGGCCGGGCTTCCCTTGGCCTCTTCTCAACTGCGGGCTTGCCAGAATCTCCCACCTGGAGCTCCCTTGCAGTCTCTTCATCCTTCATTTTGAAGGCCTCTTCCGCTCGGGCGTATCCTTCAGCTCGAGCCAGCAGATCAGCGAAATCCCTGGGGTACTTCTTCTCCAGGGAGTACAAGAGATCATTCTTCTGAAGGCCACCTTTCAGGGCGGCCATGGCCACTGACTGGTCCAAGTTCCGGACCTCCAGCGCCGCGATGTTGAAGCGGTTGATGTAGGCCCGTATGGACTCCCCTTCCCTCTGCTTGATGTTGATGAGGGACTCCGAACCTTTCCGGGGACGTCGGCTGCTGACAAAATGGGCCACGAATTGGTGGCTCATTTGGTCGAAGGAGAAGATGGTACCCGGCTTCAGTGCCGAGTACCAATTTCTTGCTGCTCCCTTCAAAGTAGACGGGAAAGCCCGGCACAAGATGGCGTCGGGGGCACCATGAAGCAGCATCATTGTTCGGAAGGCCTCCAAGTGGTCCACCGGGTCCGACGTCCCGTCGTAGCTTTCAAACTGGGGGAGCTTGAAATTCGGCGGGATCGGTTCCTGCATAATCATTTGGGAGAAGGGAGGGTCAGTGCAGATATCCTCACCGTAAGCGGGAGGCGCACGGCGGAGTTCTTCGATCCGCTCGTTCATCTCCTGGAGCCTCCGGTCCAGGAAATCCTCTCGACTTCGAGTCTCGAGGGTCCGTTGGCAGAACGGGGGCAGGGATCTCCCAGGGGTGGAGTCGTGGTCCGACTGAGGGCTCTCCACCCTCGGATTCGCCTTCTCGGGAAGGACGGGGCGGCTAGCCCAGGTGGCCCGCCCCACCGTCGGGTTCTGGCATTCCGGAGATGCCCCTTCCGGATGCGCTGACGCCTGCGGCGGCTGCTGCTGCATCGCCTGTACGGCCTCGACGAGGCCCTTGACCTGCTGCGCCAGCAAGTCAAACTGCTCCGCGCCGACCGCCGTCGCCGGAGGGGGAGGAGGGGCTGGCTGAGACACGGGAGGGGAGGCCGGAGCCTGAGATCTAGCCGCGGAGGCCATGGACCGCCGGGTGGACGCCCTGCGCGGAGGCATCGGGTGTCGATCTCGCGGGGGAGGATTAGGAGTAGATGACGGAGAGATGGCCGGAGGTGGCTCCGTTGAGCACTCCTTCAAGAACAAGGGTGCTGCGAAGACACAGCCGCCCTTCTTCTAGCGCCAATCCTGTTGGTGCAAAAATCCGCCTGCGCCGGAGAAGCTGGAGTTGAGGAAGCCACGGTCGCCGCCGGGACCTGCAAGGGAAGTCTAAACCGGAGGTGGGGTTGCTCCGGCAAGACCCTCCGACGCTCAAGTCAGTTCTCTGCCTCAACAAGAATGGAGTGCTCGAACAGAGAATTTAGCAGAGTTTTGAGATAAGGCAAAAGAGCTTAAAGAATAACGTATCTGAGTCCCCCCTTTTATAGGCGGGGGAGGCAACGGACTGATGGCGACGTGTGTAACTGCCTGGTAGTGGGCCTCCCATGGTCAGGAGAATTGATTGCGAAAGATAATGGAGCAGACACGTGGGTATCACCTCGACTTGCCACGTGGAATCCGTTATGAGGGGTGGAGCAGCGTCCGTCGTCAGGAGAATCGCATGGTATCCGTCGCAGGAGGTGGAGCAGGTCCGTGGCCGTTACTGTGGCCTGCCAGGGGGATAATGGAGCTGTGCGGAGTCCGCCATAGGAAGTGGAGCAGGGCGGCTATGGCTGCTGCGGCTTGCCAGGGAATGATGATACTGCGTGGAGTCCGCCACAGGAGGTGGAGCAGGGTCGCGACCATTTTGAGGGCCTGTCAGGGGGCGTGGATCTGTCGATTGAAGCTCGGCAATGGTCGGAGCCGTCGTGAGTGGAGCCTGGCTCCCGTAGGAGTCCGGGCGGAGCTGTTCTGATGTCGGCGACGGAGTCCGCTCCCGTAGGAGTCCGGGTGGAGCTGTGATGATGGCGGCAGAGCCCGGCTCCCGTAGGAGTCCGGGTGGAGCTGTACTTGCTGATGCCGGCGGAGCCCGGCTCCCGTAGGAGTCCGGGCGAAGCTGTGCCGATGTCGTCGGTGGAGCCCGACTCCCGTAGGAGTCCGGGCGGAGCTGCACTGCAAACAAAGTCAAGGGTGAAGTCCGGCTCTGATAGGAGTCCGGATTGAGCTTACCAGCAATTGATATTGAGAGCGGAGCTCGACTCCCGTAGGAGTCCGGACGGAGCTGTTTTGATGTTGGCGGCGGAGCCCGGCTCCCGTAGGAGTCCGGGCGGAGCAGCGCTTGCTGATGGCGGCGGAGCCCGGCTCCCATAGGAGTCCGGGCGAAGCTGTGCTGATGTCGTCGGTGGAACCCGGCTCCCGTAGGAGTCCGGGCGGGGCTGTACTTGCTGATGGCGGCGGAGCCCGGCTCCCATAGGAGTCCGGGCGAAGCTGTGCTGATATCGTCGGTGGAGCCCGGCTCCCGTAGGAGTCCGAGCGGAGCTGCGCTGCAAACAAAGTCAAGGGTGAAGTCCGGCTCTGATAGGAGTCCGGATTGAGCTTACCAGCAATTGATATTGAGAGCGGAGCTCGGCTCCCGTAGGAGTCCGGGCGGAGCTGTTTTGATGTTGGCGGCGGAGCCCGGCTCCCGTAGGAGTCCGGGCGAAGCTGCGCTTGCTGATGGCGGCGGAGCCCGGCTCCCGTAGGAGTCCGGGCGGAGCTGCACTTGCTAATGGTGGTTCCGTCGTGGGTTCCGGCTGTGGGTATTTTATACCCAACAAGTATTAAATCAAAAATTAAAATATATATAAATATAGTATGAACTACATGTTGATCATATCAACATGTTTCTATACTAGCTACATCTAATGTATGTATTAAATAATAGATCAGATCTATTACCTTGCAAGTTAGACGCTCTAACCTCACTGATCCGGGCTTAAGGATGATGTTGCAAGCTGCACACGCGTCCGGCCTCTAGGAGTCGTCCACACGAGCCCACGAATCTCGATCAGAAGTCCTGCTTCAGGAAATCAGCACAGTATGCTAGTACTGCGCTGATCCTTCTTTGATGGTTGATCAGGTGCCTCCTTCTTCTTGATTTGGACTCTTCCAAAGATGGAAAGTAGAAGGAGGAGTTTCAGATCTGAGACACTCTCAGGAAACTCAAGATGGAAGGAGGAAAGATATGAAAATAAAAACCCTAGAAGAAGACCCTCTTCTTCTTCACGTTTTTCTCTCTAAACGCCCAAACTTGCATCTTTTATATCTCCACGACCCAAAGGTATTTCTCTCTGATATTTGGATGGAAGAAAGGTATCTCAAATATCTATCTCCCCTTAAAAGTTTAGGAAGAAACTCATCTTATATAGAAAGATATGATAGAGTCCTTGTCTAGGTCAAACACCTAGTCAAGGCTTATCCAAACATGGCAAGTTAAGGGATGCCCAACTCTTGAGCACCTCCTCCATATTTTCATGCATGGATCACCAGAAAAGGGTGTACAATGTAAACCCTAAAAGCCATAAAAATTCCAAAAAAAATTTGGATAAATTCGGTGCAAAATTGAAAGAGTTTTGGATTTCTAAAACTCTATCTCATATAATTCGAAATCCAAACTTATTCCTTTTAGATTTGATCCAAATCACCTTCCATGTAAGAAAGAAGAGAGGAGACCTTTTGTGAACGTGGGAGAGATCTGGGAGAGGGCTTTTGTCGCACAAAATAAGTGGAGATTGGCGTTGAATAAGAGAGAGGGCGTGGAGAAGGTTTATGTGGCGCAAGGTGGAATCCTAGTCCTACTAGGATTCTGTCTCATAACTTGTTTTAATTTGGTTTTCCAAACCAAATCAAATCAAAATTAGATCAACCCAATTAAAATAGGTCTTAACTTAATTAAAAACCTAATTTAATCAGATTAAATTAGATTTAAATCTGATTTAATTTTCTAATCAAATTAGAAATTAGATTGACCCAAGTCCTAGTTGAACTAGGACTAGTCTTTCCTTGCACTTGGCTTATCCAATAAACCAATTGGACTTGATCCAATCAAGCCCAAACTAAATCTAATTAAATCATATTTAATTAGACTTAATCTCAGTCCATTGGCTTAATCAAATTAAGCCAATTAGCAATCAAATTGCTAATCGATCCTCCTGTAACACTTGTACTGGGTTAAATGTCAATCGTATTGATCATTTAACCCTAGAACGATTCTTAATCGTTGATCAACCATCCGATCGGATCATGAACTCTAATGTGTGTGACCTCATAGGTCCGAACCTAAGCCGGTAGCATAGGAATAAATTCCTATACCAATCGAAGTGATCATCTAGCAATGATACCCGACGACCGGATAGGTCGAATGTGTAGAACAACATCCTTAGAACCTATGCGGATATAGTTTTCATATAATTCATCCCCTTGACCAAAATGATCATAGGACACCCCAGAGCTCAACTGTCAACTCTGATCAGGTTGTCCACATTGTATTTCAAAATATCAAATCCATCTGATGGATTACCCTGGCCAAAGTTTTGCTAAATTGAAATACAACGACTCATTCTTCTCCAACTCTTGGAGTGGTCAATCCCATCTCGATCACACTCTGACTTCGCAAGTACTTGACTGTGCCCAGAAGCCTTCCGTCCCTGAATTAGAAATTCAGTTAGTCCAGTACCAAAGCACAGTGAGTTGCTTGCAAGTCACTGAGGCGATCTCAAGTCTAAGGGACACTTATACCTATATCCCATCAGAGACATTCTCGACAGTGGAATGCTCTGGAGTTGGTCACGTTCAATGACGATGTACCCTTACATCTCACCTGTATGTCATACCAGTGTCTCCACACTCCTTGGTTAAGAGGACAACCAACCCATATGGCCTACAGCGACCTATGCTCGATAGAAGCTGTCGTCCTTATTAACAGCTTATCATTTGGTCGTGAACAGTTTTAAGGACTAATCGATAAATCCTCTCTTTATCGAATCTAAATAGTCCTAAGGACTTCATCATAACAACGGAGTTCATTAGAAGATGAAAGCTTATGATGAAAATACCAAATATATTTTATTTATTAACAAATCAATTACAATACTTGATTACTCAACCGTCAACCGCTTGACGATTGGCTTTTTGGGACACATTTCCCAACACGATCCAGCTGGGCTCGTGGTCAATTTCCATCACGGACCGTGATTCTTCCGTACTCGGGCACTTAAGCACTTCAAAGAGAACGTCTTTGGGTAATTCGGCCGGAGCCAGCGTTGCCAGCTTGGAGAGAAGGTCGGCCCTGATATTTTCCAACCTCGGAATCTGTCTGATGTCAAAGCTGCTGAAGGCGGAGACGAGCTCCTTTACCTTTTCAAGATATTTAGCCATGCTGTCCTCCCGTGCTTCGTAGTTTTCGTTGACTTATCCCACTACTAGTTGAGAGTCACTGTGGATCTGGAGCCGATCTATTCCCAGCTCTTTGGCGATCCTCAATCCTGCGATCAGAGCTTCATATTCCGCTCCGTTGTTCGTTGCGGGAAACTCGAAGCACAGAGCATACTCCACGATGATTCCCTCTGGACTGATCAAGATCAGGCCCGCACCTGTGCCTGACATGTTGGAAGACCCGTCCACGTAGAGGGCCCAAAAGCAATCAGAGGGATCTGCTTCTTCTTTGGGGGAGTTCGGTCGGGGCTTCAGGCCATCAATTTCGCCTTGTTCAGGTTCGGCCTCCTCTGGGATAGTACACTCCACTATGAAATCTACCAATATCTGAGCCTTCACTACTGGCCTGGGTCGATAGTTGATGTCGAATTCTGTGAGCTCGATCGCCCATTTTGCCATCCTCTCGGAGGCATTCATCCGGTGTAGAATCGCCTTGATCGGTTGGTCGGTGAGCAGCGTTATGGTGTGCCCTTGAAAGTAGGGTCGGAGCCTCCGGGCTGCAATCAACAGGGTGTAACTCAGTTTTTCTAATTTAGTATATCTGGTCTCGGCGTCTCTCAACGCGTGACTGACATAGTAGATTGGCCGTTGGACTTTTGCTTCTTCTTTGACAAGGACTGCCGCGAGAGCCATGGGAGAGACCGCCAGGTATAAAAACAGTTCCTCTCCAGGCTTTGGCTTCGCCAACAGTGGAGGTGAGCTGAGGTAGCTCCTTAGTTCTTCGAATGCCTGTTGGCACTCAGGGGTCCAACAGAAGTTCTTCGGCTGCTTGAGGGTTTGGAAGAAGGGTAAGCACCGTTCGGCCGACCTCACGACGAAGCGATTCAGGGCTGCTATCCTCCCTGTAAGGTGCTGAACCTCTTTTATCGACTTCAGGATGGCCATCTCCTGGATGGCGCAAATTTTTTCTGAATTGGCCTCAATCCCGCGCCCCGACACTATGAAGCCCAGGAACTTTTTCGAGGTCACTCCGAAAGCACATTTAGTCGGGTTCAGCTTTATTTTATATTTTCGGAGGGCGTCGAAAGTCTCCTCGAGGTCGGCGACGTGGTCCATGGAAGATTTACTTTTTACGAGCATGTCGTCCATGTAAACCTCCATGTTGCGGCCGATCTGCTCCTTGAAGATTTTGTTCACCAACCGCTGGTAGGTTGCGCTTGCATTTTTGAGGTCGAAAGGCATGACCCTGTAACAGTAAAGGCCACGGTTAGTCATGAAAGCAGTCTTTTCTTCGTCTTCTGACGCCATCCTGATTTGATTATAGCCGGAGAATGCATCCATGAAGGTGAGGAGCTCATGGTCCGAGGTCGCGTCCACCAGCTGATCGATTCTGGGAAGGGGGTAGCTGTCCTTTGGGCAGGCCTTATTCAGCTTCTTGAAGTCTATGCACATCTTCCACTTGCCGTTTGTCTTTTTAACTAGGACAACGTTAGAAATCCAATCAGGATAATTGACTTCTCTAATGAATCTGACTTTCAGGAGTTTGTCCACTTCCTCGGCTATCGCCTTCTGCCTCTCTGGTGCATGACCTCAGATTTTTTCTTTCATCGGTCGATGCTTTGGATCGACGGCCAGATGGTGCTCTATGACTTTCGTGTCAATCCCCATGTCCGCTGGAACCCAAACAAAAATGTCCGTATTCTTTCGTAGAAAATCGATGAGATGCGTCCGCACCTCCTCCCCCAGGTTGGAGCCGATCATCGCCACATGCTCCGCGTTCCCGTCGTTCAGAGGGATCGATACCAGATCTTCGATTGGGCCGCCCCTCTCTTCAGTGAGGTCGTCGCGAGCATCCAGCCCATCAACTGGATAAGGGTCGGACTGGTCGCTTCTTTGCAAGGCTATGTTGTAGCAGTGTCTAGCCAGGGCTTGGTCTCCTCTGACCTCTCCGATCTCCTGGTTGGTAGAAAAATTTCAACTTCAAATGATAGGTTGATACGATGGCTCGGAGAGCATTGAGGCCAGGTCGGCCGAGGATTGCATTGTAGGCTGACGGCGCCTTCACCACCAGGAAATTCACTAGAGCCCTGGTTTGCCTTGGATATCGTCCTGCAGCTACAGTCAAAGTTACCACTCCCTCCATCGGGACAGCATCGCCGGTAAACCCTACTAGAGGGGAGCTAATCGGCTCCAAATGGCCGTCAAGAGTGGACATTCTTGAGAAGGCATCGTAGAACAAAATGTCGGCCGAACTTCCATTGTCGACAAAAATGCGGCGGACGTCGTAATTTGTTATATTCAAGAAAACTACAACCGCGTCGTTATGAGGGAATTGAACTCCCTGAGCATCTTCTTCAGTAAAGGTTATGGGCTCCTCAATCTTTTGTCGCTTGGGGGGTACAGCCAATACGTTGGTCGCTTTCCGTCGGGATTCTCCCGAGATGGTGTTGGCGAAATCCATCGGAGGCCGATTGTCCGATCGCTCCACGCCGGCCACCGTTGCCGGAGGATGCGGGGCCTGGGAAACTGAAGGTGAGGTCGGAGCCTGAGATCTGACCGTGGAGGCCGTGGGTCATCGTGTGGATGCCTTGCGGGGAGGCATCGGGCAAAGACCAAATGGAGGGAGGAGGAGAGGACGTCGGAAAAGATGCCCGGAGGCGGTCCCGTTGAGCGCTCCTTCAAGAACAAGGGTACTGCGAAGGTTCACACCCTTTCTCTAGCGCCAATCCTGTTGGTGCAAAAATCCACCTGCGTCGGAGAGGCTGGAGTTGTGGGGGTCGCGGTCGCCACCGGGACCTGCAAAAGAAGTCTAAACCGAAGGTGGGGTTGCTCTGGCAAGATCCTCCGACGTTCAAATCAGTTCTCTGCCTCAACAAGAATGGGGTACTCGAACGAAAATTTTAGCAGAGTTTCTAGGTAAAAATGAGAGCCTAGAGAATAACGTATCTGGGGTCCCCTTTTTATAGGTGAAGGGGGCAACAGACCGATAGCGATGTCTGTAACCGTCTGGCAGTGGGCTACCCAGGAGTTTGTTGCGAAGAGTAGTGGAGTGGACCCGTGGCTATCACCGGGGTGTGCCACGTGGAGTCTGCCACGAGGAGCGGAGCGGCGTCCGTTGTCGCGACTTGCCAGAGAATGGAAGAATCACGCGGTATCCATCATAGGAAGTGGAGCAGGATCGTGGCCATTATTGTGGCCTGCCAGGGAGTGATGGAGCCGCGTGAAATCCGTCGCAGGAAGCGGAGCAGTGCTGTGGCCGTTACTGCAGCCTGCCAGGGAGTGATGGAGCTGCGTAGAATCCATCGCAGGGAGCGGAACAGTGCTGTGGCCGTTACTGCGGCCTGCCAGGGGGTCCAAGCCTATCGATCGAAGTTCGACTGGGGTGTCTGACGGAGAGAGGTGGCTAGCCATCCATTTGAGAGGAGCTCGGAGTCCGACTCTCGTAGGAGTTCGGATGGAGTCTTCCTTCAGTCAAAGTCGGGGATGAAGTCCGGCTCCCGTAGGAGTCCGAGCGGAGTCTTCCCGTAGCCAGAGTTGGAGACGAGGTCTGGCTCCCGTAGGAGTCTGGGCGAAGTCTACCTGCAATTAAAGTCAAGGGCGAAGTCCGGCTCCCTTAGGAGTCCGGACGAAGTTTACCTGTAAGCGAAGTCATGGGTGGAGCCCGGCTCCCGTAGGAGTCCGGGCGAAGTCCTTGTGCAGCCAGAATTGGGAACGAGATCCGGCTCCGGTAGGAGTTCGGACGGAGTCTTCCCGCAGCTGGAGCTGGAGACGAGATCTGGCTCCCATAGGAGTCCGGGCGAAGTCTACCTGCAATCACAGTCAGGGGTGAAGTCCGGCTTCCGTAGGAGTCCGGATGAAGTTTACCATCAGTCGAGGTCGGGGATGAAGTTCGGCTCCCGCAGGAGTCCGGGCGGAGTCTTCCCGTAGCCGGAGTCGGAGACGAGGTCGGGGATGAGATCCGGCTCCCGTAGGAGTTCGGGTGAAGCCCTTTCGCAGTCGAGGTCGGGGACGAGATCTGACTCCCGTAGGAGTCCGGGCTGAGTCTACCTGCAATCAAAGTCAGGGATGAAGTCCGGCTCTCGTAGGAGTTTGGATGAAGTTTGTCATCAGTCGAGGTCGGGGGTGAAGTCCGGCTCCCGTAGGAGTCCGGGCGGAGTCTTCCCGTAGCCGGAGTCGGAGATGAGATCTGGCTCCCTTAGGAGCCCGGGCGAAGTCTACCTGCAATCACAGTTAGGGGTGAAGTCCGGCTCCCGTAGGAGTCCGGATGAAGTTTACCATCAGTCGAGGTCGGGGATGAAGTCCGACTCCCGCAGGAGTCCGGGCGGAGTCTTCCCGTAGCCGGAGTCGGAGACGAGGTCGGGGACGAGATCCAGCTCCCGTAGGAGTCCGGGTGAAGTTTATCAGCAATCGGGGTCGAGGACGAAGCCCGACTCCCGTAGGAGTTCGGGTGAAGCCTTTCCGTAGTCGAAGTCGGGAACGAGATCCGGCTCCCGTAGGAGTCCGGACTGAGTCTGGTAGTTGTAGGAAGCTACCGTCGGGGAAGTTCAGCCGTTGGCGAAGTCCGGGGTAGTTCGGATTGGAGTTGAACCTGACTGGAAGAAGTCCGGGAGGGATTCGGAGAACAGCTGATAGTCGTAGAAAGTCGGCTGGCGGCGGAGCTTAGTGAGCGCTTAGGGCGGTTTAATAGATAACTGGGGGAACTCATGTTGAAGGAGCTCGGGTGGTGTAGTGGGAGTTCGTCCGTCGGGGCAATTCACTCAGCATTGTGGAAATCCGGCTGTTGGAGAAGTCCGGAGAGATACCATCTGCAGTCGAAAGCCGGAGGAGTCCTGGGAGGGTCAATCCTGTTAAGAACTTCGGCTGAGGATATTTTATACCCAACAGGTAATATTTTTGTATGCCAAACTAAGAGAGCTTTTCACTGTGAGATACCAGAGAGAAAGTGGGATGAAAATTCTTCTTAGGAACGTAGGCTTTGGGTGGGTTTCATTCGTCCTTGGCATGAACAAAAGAGGAGATCGTTCTTTTCTCAGGTGAGAGATCTAGAACTGTTTTAGGTTTTTTGGATGAAGAAAAAATCAAAGAGAAGAGAGTCTTCATCTGATTTTTCTCCATCATCCAGCATTCTCCTCTGATCCATCTTCAACATCAGAAAGGTCTGAGGCAATCGAAAAAGGAGATTAAGTCAGATCTGCCATCAAAAGCCAACTGTGAGAGCTAGCACTCTGTGCAGGGCTAATCGATTCGAGGGGCTTCGTGTGGACCATCTATAGAGGCCGGATGCTTGCGTGGTCGCGAGTGATCAGAGAAGACTTCTAGATCTACGTTCTCGATCATAGAGTTCGACTACCCATGCTCAGGTATTGGGTTCAGAACTCTAAAAATGATAAATTAGATCTATTACTAAATGCTATTTTTAGTTCACATGTTTGTCATTTTAGATTCAGATTTTTATGCATATAAATTCATGTCATCGATCCGTTTGTAGGAGTTTTAAGATCAGATCTTATGCATGTATTTGTAGATTAAATAGTTTAATCTAATACTCTTCGGCTAAATTTTTTTTGAAATGCATGCATGAAATCCCTACGCATCCCAAAAGGAATGGTACTAAGATTAGATCTTAAGCACGTAGTATAGATTAAAATTGTTTAATCTGATTTTTCGCTGCATAAAAATTTTTAAAATACATGCTATGTACCTATCGATTTTCCAACCATTTTGTGTTCGCATCGAGTAATGGGAGCATGGGCTTCGCTGAGGTTGGGGAGGTGCGGGGGGAGAGGGGGGGATGACGGCGCAGGAGGGGCACCCCCTCCCCCTCCCCCTCCCCCTCCCCCTCCCCTGTCCTCTCTATTCATCAAAAAAAAAAAAAAAATACATCAGTGTTAAGGTGTCGTTGAAATCGTCGGTGACTTTAGCATGGACGGTAATTTGAAAAATAAGATGGGCAGGACTGTATTTTTGAAAATAAGAAATAAAAAAAATTAAAAAAAAATCCTAAGGAAGGACGGTTGGGTAAGACGAGTGCGGGGGCGGCAGGGCGAAATGGGCGATACGCCCAAAGCCAGAATGTTTATTCTAATCTTTCGCCACCTGGCCCATTGAAACTTGGAAGGAAAAGGGAGAGAGCAATGGAGATTTCGATGAGACCCCGTTCCGTCGCCTCATCGCGCTCTGATCGACGGATTCTTCTTCCGTTTCAGATCAAAGAGAGTCTGCCCACCTCCAGATTTCTCGCTTTTCCTGCCGATTCTCCGTTTTCTCGATGCAATTCGTCACGGATTCAGGTGAACAATTTCGTTTCGGAGAGAATACTTGCTTATATGCGGACGATCCGTTATTTTTTGCTTCGAAACTGTAGATTTCGAAGCAACTTAATCATTTAGCGTTTGATTTTTTTTTTTCCTTCCCCTGATTAATATATTATTGGTGCTGCTGGTTGGCCACGATTTGCTGATATTGCTGCATAGCTGAACAGAAATATGTGATTTTTTTGATATTTGAAGGAAAATTTAGGTCCAAATGATGTAGTATAGAAAATATATTCATTCTGCCTTTGGCTTAATTTGATCCTGGAAGAAAAGGATCCTGTTCTCCTTGTTTCTGTTTATGGATTTTTAGAAAGATGTCCAAATGCATTATAAGATGGGCTTTGCAAGGATGATAAAGTGTCACCCAAAAAATGGATGATAATGTAAAGGTTAATGTAGGGGTTGGGAATGAGCTGTTGGAGAACTTCGATTAAAAGTTTGAACTTGAGTGAGGTGATCGGGTTTTCCTAATAAGGCTTCACTTAGTTTCCTCATATGGCTAAAGGCTTCACTTAAGTTCTTGGAGCAGTCAAAAAACGCAAAAGGAAAAATCTATACGGTGGAGGCTACGCTTCAGTTAAGCTCTTGGAGCAGTCCAAAACAAAAAAAAAAAAAAATCCTATAGGATGGAGGCTACCTTGTATTTTGAATTCCTCTTTCTTTTTTGAGTCACGAGTCATAATTCTTCCCTTGTTATTGTAAGAAAAGCCAGTATATAATCCAAGGTTTGCTGTGTCGGTACCGATGGTCGTTCCGACCAGTCGGCAGCACGGTAAGGTACGGCCCGACGCACTTCACGCATGTGGCACTGCAGGTGTGAAACATGGGCAATGCCCCAGTTTCACGATTATTTTTAAAAAAGCCGAAAAATCATGAATCCGGCAATTGGTTTGCCGGCTTCACTTAAGTGAAGCCGGCAACCGGCAAACCAATTGTCGGCTTTACTGTTTTTGACTTTTTAAAAAAAAATCAAAAAGTGAAGCCCGCAATGGGTTTGCCGGTTTCACTATTCATCATCGTTTTTAAAAATTGCGATAAAGGAGCATGGTCGCCCTTATTTCGTGGCTGCGGCTCCGCCCAATTGGTTTCCACGGTCCGATGGCCACGACGGCCACCATGCAAAGACCAATGAACCTTCCGCGAACTTCACTTCCCTCTGGTGTTCCTTCTCTTTCTCTTTCTCACTCGTTTCAAAGTCTTATCGAACGATGATCGAGCCACAGAGGCTTCCACGGCCCTCCGACGACCACAGCGGGCTACCGTCGGCCTTCGGAGGCGTCTCTTCTCTCTCCCTCTCCTCCTCTCTCTTTTTCTCTCTTTTCCTCTCTTTCCCTCTCTCTCCTCCGATATACTGTCTTCGTTGGTCGAACCATATTGGTTCTCCATCGGTACGGCTCAGTACGGAATATACTGACTGGTTCAATATAGAAAATTTTGATATAATCTAGATACTTCTAGTGCCGTGGGACATATCTTTTTTTTTTGGTACAAACAAGTGCTCACACCGATCTAGCATGAGTGCACCACCAAAGGTCTAAAAATAAAATATCCTGCATGGGTCATGGGCAGGTCAAGTCCTGATACCAGATCCAGTCATCAGTATACTCAACCACGTAAGAGACAATCCAATCAGCAGTACTGTTCGCCTCCCGAAAGACGTGTTGAGCAAAAACTGCTGTGAAGTCTCGAAGGCAAATCCGAATGTCATGAAGGAGCGGGTGGACATCCTACTACATTGCGTCGCTCCGAATCCAGTCTATGACAATGGTAGAGTTGTCCTCAATGATGATCCTCTCAGCCCATAACTGTTATCGGGCACAGACAATACTAGCCCAAGCGGCACGAAGCTCTGCACTCGGTATGGAAGGCTCGAAGAGATATCATCACTCGGTCCCCAACAATCTAGCATCCGATCCCCGGATGACAAAGCCAGGACTATCCCTACCATTTTTGATGCTGTCATCAAAATTTATCTTGATATATCCCGAAGGAGGGGGCACCCAAAAAATAAAAATAACCCTCTAGATCGCTGCAAGAGCAGCATGGGAGCCCCAGGATTCGGAGACCTTAAGGGAGGGACCACAGTGTCGAAGCGACTGTACTCGACAGTCAAACAAAAAGCTCTCTCCAGCATTCGATGAGCGGATACCACCTCTGCTTCAAAGATCAAGCTCTTTCTGGAGAGCCAGATCTGACAGACGACATGTGCCATTCTTCCCTCCAGGCATTGGTCGACCCCTCAACAGTACTCTAATAGATTGCATTTAGAAAATGGGTCAGCCAAGGATCAGTGCTCATCTCCCACGACTGACCACCTGCCCTCCTCCAGATCAGTCTCGCTCTGGGCAATGCAAGAGGGCATGCTCCGTTGACTCATCCTCCTGCCCGCACATTGGATAGGAGACTGCAAGCTCCATTCCCCTATCCTTGAGAAGAGTGCGCATCGGAAGTCGGTCCCAAACAACCTTCCAAAAGAAGAGCCTCACCCTAGGATAAGCAGCCACTCTCCAGATCCAGGTGGCCTCAATCTTGGTACTCGTCGTAGGCCTGCATATCGCAGAAAGATCTCTCGGACAAAAAGAACAGTCCCACACCCTCAAATCCTGGCTGCGATGGATAGGAATCGGGATGGAGAGAATCTGATCCACAAGTGGGCCACCGAAGAGACGGATGATGTCTTATACTCTCTAATCCCTACCATCAACAGTGAGCAGGTCACAAACTTGCAATTGATCATCCACATCCGTGCTGACGTAAGTCGGCCATCGGACAAGAGGCAAGCTAGAAGGCATCCTGGTTAACATCCACCGACCTTCCATCTCCAATCAATCTTCTGATTTGGGTCGAAAGTGTTGGGACACGAGCACAAATCTCCTTTCAGATGAAAGAGCCACCCCGAGGAGCTCAAACCTCGGATCCCTAACTCCATGGCCCATATCGAGCCGTCATCACCTTGCTTCATAGACAATCCGACTGGATGAGGAATCTGGTGGCATGCCTGGTGATCGCAACCTCCTTCCTAATGAAAAGAGACTGAATCCCAAGGTCTGTATCCTCCACAAATTGGCAGACTACCCCTTAGGACAGTAAGTGGAGCCCACGACCATCATGCTTAGAGCCCTATAAGAAATTTCGGAATAACTGCTCCAACTGTCTGAGATAAGAGCTCAACATAATTGTGTTTGCCAAGAGGTAGACTGGTATAGAAGACCAATCTCACAAGTGTCAACTTGCCTATCATGGAGAGGGAGTTGGCTTACCAACTGTCGAGACGATCCTGGACCCGTTGCTCCATGGGCCTACAGTCAGCCCTCCGAAGATGCCGACTAGTGATAGGGACCCCCAGATAGATCAGAGTCTCGATCTGCTGTTGGATCCCTAACCTCTCTCGAATCATTTGCTTCACCTGGATCTTCGTCTTAGGGCTAAAGATAATTGTGGATTTCTGCAGATCCACCTATTAGTCGAAGCTCCGATAGTAGGCCTCGACGATAAATGCAAAACACCTTGCATTTTGGATTGAGATCCGATCAATCAAAAGGCAGTCATCTGCAAAGAGAAGGTGCGAGAGAGGCTGGACCTTAGGGGCAAGTCAGTAGGACTCCAACGTCGACCCCTGAACCGCTGCCCTCAACATCCGAGATAGAGCATCAGCACATAAGATGAACAGGTTAGGGGACAGAGGGCAATCTTGGCGTAGTCCAATGTTGAGTGAAAGAACTCTATCGAAGAACTATTGATCAAAATGACAAAACTCGGATGCTCCACATAGTCCATGATCCAATCAATCCACCTGTTTTGAAAGTTAAGCTCCCAAAGTGTCTGCCATAGGAAGCACTAGCTCAATCGATCATATGTCCGCTCCATGTCCAACTTGATTGCCATCAGACTTTGATGGCTCGAGGCACATTGCAGATCATGTATAAACTTCTGGATGAGCAAGACATGGTTAGTGATGAACCAGTCGCTTACAAAAGTATCTTGCTCAAGACTGATGAGATGAGGGACAATCGGCTTTAGTGGTTTGACCAAAATTCTGGCACATACTTTGTAGAGAGTGGTGTAGAGACTGATCGACCTCAAGTGTCCTAGAGTAGATGCATCTGGATGCTTCGAGATGATGGTGATCAAAGTCTTCTTCCACTCTTCTGGGATATCTTTGGAGTCAAAGACCATCTGCACGGCCTCCACCACCTCGCCTCGGATGGTAGGCCAGTACCGATAGAAGCAGAGAGGCGGTAACCTATCCAGCCCCAGGACTTTATCCTCTCCAAGGGACTAAAGGATCCCCCATACCTCCTAAGCAGACACTGGACGAGTCAAGGTCTCATTCTTCTGATTGGAGATATGGATAACTGGTCGGGACCCTTGGAAGGGGATGTCCTCACCCAAAGGCGCCGTTCAACAAGATCTAAAGAACTAGAAGATCTGTCCCCTGATCTCCTCACTGTCGTCCACCACTCCACCGTCACTCTCCTTTAGTTGCCTGATCCGGTTGGTCGACTTTCGAATCATGGTGGACTGATGAAAGAATCTGATGTTTCTGTCATCCTCCTTGATGTACTGCACCCTCAACTTTTGCCTCCATAGTATCTTCTGCTATCTAAGCAAAGAGTGGTGCACCGAGAGCTTGCAATGCAGCTCCCTTAAGTCAGTCTCCTGGAGGCCCTCCTTTTGATCCTCTCTCCTCTGTAGCTCCACAATGTCTACCTCCACCCTCTAAATCTGCCTGAAGATGTTGCCAACCTCAAGCTTGTTCCATCAGAGGAATCTGCATCTGGTTAGCTTCAGTCTCTGAGACACCCGATACCGTGCATCCCCATGAATCGGCATCCTCCAAACCTCCTTAATCAGATCTCACGAACTTGGAAGAAAGTCTAGAACTTCTTAAACCTGAATGGGCCCCTCGGCATGTGTTGGCCGTTAGTAGTGATGAGAATTGGGTAGTGATCCAACGCGATCCTTGGAAGATGCTGGATCTGGTGCCCAGGAAAGCATTGGAGCCAGTCGGCGGTGGCAAGAGCCCGATCAATCCTTTCCCAAACTCTAGCCATTTCCTCCCGATTGTTACATCAGATGAATTCGGTATCAGAGTAGTCAAGATCAATCAGATCTACATCGTCGATGAACTTCCTAAACTCTCTAGAGTCAATACTGTCCACATACTGCCTATCACCTATCTTCTTGTGGGGCCCCACAATACAATTGAAGTTCCTAGCGACAAGAGAGGGTAGGCCCTAGGACACCATCCTAGAAATCTCGGACCACAGCGACCTCTGCTTCCTATACTTGGTGTTCGCATAGATCCCGAACAAAAGTCAATGTCCTTTGGTCAGCTCGGAGATGACTAAAGCCACCTGTTGCTCATATCTGTGGAATGCATCCATCCTGATCGAGCCGCACCTCCACATTACCAGGATCCCTCTCGACATGTCCTGTTGGGAAACAGGCAGTTCAAAACATGCATTTTTTAAAATTTTTTACAGCAGAAATAGTAGATTAAACAATTTAATCTCCTACACATGTTTTAGATTAGATCTAAACTACCTTTCTAAGGATTTATGATATGAAAATAATGCATATAAAAAATTTGATCTAATAGGAAAGACTGCATCGATCGTATCGATGTCCTGAATCAGATCTAACGGTTAGATCTGATCTGATGAGTCTAGAACTCATCTGATCGCGGATTGATGATCACCGCTACTGATGAATGTGGTACGAGGTCCTTTCTGATGTCGAGCAGTTGCACAGCACGTCCAACCTCTACTGGTAGTCCACTCGAAGCTCCGAATAGATTGTCCTTTCCAAGAGTGCTAGCTCGTGTCGAAAGCTTTGGATGGCTGAAGATGACTCCTTTCTTCGGATCGAATGGACACCTTCGGATCAGAAGATGGAGCTTTTCGAGGAGATGGTATGGAAGAAAAAGAACAAAACTTTTTTGCATTTTTCTCTCACAAAGCTAAAACTAGGAAACCCTAGAAGCCCACCCTAGATCTTATGCCTAAAGAGGAACCTTCTTCCTTGTTTTCTCAGGCACAGATGCCCACCTCTCTCTCTAATTTTTCACACTTTCTCTGAGGTTCTCTCACTCCAAAAACTCATCTAATGGGGCATACAAAAAGACACCCCTTCTTAAGGTGGTGTCCTATCAAGATAAGGATAGAATTTGATTGTTTTGATTTTGGTTCAAACAGGATTTGATTTTATCACCAATTCAAATCAGATTTGAATTTCATTTTGAGCCAAACTCAATCATATCCTAGGGACTTAGAAAGGTGGGCGACAAACCTCAGATGGGCGCAAAAACTCCATGCAAAAAATCATTTTGGCGTGATGAGAAAGATGGTCGACGGTAAGGAAAAGTCTTTCCAATCTTGAACTCTAGGTTTAAGTTTGATTTCAAACCAATTTGAACTCAAACTTAAATCAACCAAATTCTAATCCAAGGAGGATCAGAAGAAGGCATCACACACCTTCTGAGCGAGAGAAATTCCATACGAAAACTACTTTCATGCGTGAAAAAGTGAAGGGCGTAGTGAAAGGTGGTGTAAGGAATTTTCTTATTCCATTCGAATTCGAATTCATTTATAATTGGGTTCTTGACCCAACCAAATTAGGTTAGATCCAATTAGATTACCTAATCCAATTAGGTAACAAATAGTTTCGATTAAGTCCTAATCAAATTAGAAATTAATTGAGTTCGAATCAAGAATCGAACATCCTCAGTGATTAGATCATCTTATAATCTAATCAGGTTAAATCAAATTGAATCTAATTCAATTAGATTTAATCCAAACTTTAATGCTCAATCAAATTAAGCAAATTAGTAATCTAATCGCCAATCAATCCTCCTACAATTCACCAACAACTAGCGAATTAATTTATTGCAACTTTTGCACAAGATTAATCATCAATCAAATTGACGATTAAATCTTAGAATGATTTTCAATTATTGATCAGCCACATGATCAGTCAGAAATTTTTTTTGACTGTGACCTTATAGGTTCAAACTTAAGCCAATAGTATAGGAACGAACTTTCTATACCAATCAAGGTGACCATCTAGCAATGGTATTCGACATCCGGATAGCTCGAAAGATTGTAAAGCATCATTCATGAACCTATTGGCATATGGTTACTGTATAATTCATCTCTTTGATCCTAATGCTCAAGGTGATCTGGGGTTTAACTGTCAATCTCGAAATAGTCCACTACATTGTATCTCAATCTTTCAAATCTATCACATGGATTATCCTGATCAAGATTTTATTGAATTGAAACATATTGATGTATTAACTCTTACTTATTTGGAGGGATCAATTTCATCTTGACTCACACACCGACTTCATAAGTACTTGATTGTACCTAGAAATCTTCAGTCATTGGATTAAAAATTCAGATAGTCTTGCACCAAAATACAATGAGTTGCTTGCAAGTCACCGTGGTGATCTCAGATTGGGGGGACACTTATATCTATATCTTTCGCGAGCTACTCTTGACAGTAGAGTGCTCAGCAGTTGGTCACATTCAATGAGATGTACTCTTATGTCTCACTTGTATGCCATACCAGTCTCTTCACATCACTTGATTACGAAGACAACCAACGCATATGACATACAATAATCTATGCTCTATAATCGCTATCATTCTAGTTATAACGTATCATTTGGTCGTGAACTTATTTTAAGGACTAAAAGATATATCCTCCTATATCGATTAATATAGTCTTAAGAACTTCAGTTCAATATTAGAGTTCATTAAGAAGATGTACACTATTTTATGATGAAAAAGCCGAATAACAATTTTATTAATTTATCAATTCATATACATTTACGTAATAAGCTCAACCATCAACATGCTGATGATTGACTTTGGAACACAATTCTCAATAACTCTCACTTGGACAAAAGTCAATCAGTACAGTATCATATATCCATCTTCAATTTATGATCTTGGAACTCCTTGATACTGAGGGCTTTTGTAAATGGATCGATTAAGTTTTTTTTTCTGTCGATCTTCTGAAGCTCGACATCACCTCGATCTACGATCTCCCTGATCAAATGGTAGCAGCATAGAATATATTTGGTGCGCTGATGTGACTTCGGTTCTTTCGTTTGAGCAATGACGTCAATGCTGTCGCAGTATAACAAAACAAGATCATCGAGGGAGGGTGCCACTCCGAGCTCGTCGATGAACTTTCGTAACCACACAGCTTCTTTCGTAGCATCGGATGCCGTGATGTATTCCGCCTTGCATGTAGAGTCGGCCACGGTATGCTGTTTGAAATTTTTGCAGCAGATTGCCTCATCGTTTGGGATATAGATGTATCCCGACATGTTTTTGCTGTCGTCATGATTCGACTGAAAATTGAAGTCTGTAAATCCCATAAGTTTTAAGTCGGTTTCTTCATAAATAAGTGACTGGTCCTTAGTATTTCTCAAATACTTAAGGATGATTTTTACAACCTTCCAGTGGTTCTCCCCTGGATCAGATTGGTATCTGCTCACTACTAGTGAGTATGCCATGTCTGATCTTGTACATGTCATAGCGTACATTATAGAATCCATTGTCGAAGTATATGGAATCCTACTCTTACACTTTTTCTTTTGAGGAGTTGTCGGACAATCCCTCTTTGAGAGAGTAATTTTATGACCTATCAGAAGATAGCTTTTCTTGAAATTTTTTCTGTTAAATCATTTCAATATGGTATCGATGTACGTGGATTGGGACAATCCAAGCATCTTTTTTGATCTATCTCTATAAATCTTCATTTTCAAGATGTAGGATGCTTCTCTCAAGTCTTTTATGGAGAACTGAGACGATAGCCAAATTTTTATTTTTTATAATGCAGGAATGTCATTTTCGATTAAGAGAATATCATCCACATACAGAACAAAAAATACTATCACAGAATTGTTAATCCATTTGTATATGCAGGGTTCTCCGCTCCTAATGAAGTCATACGTTCTGATCACTTTATCAAAAGGTATGTTTCAATTCTTACTTGCTTCAATGCATAAATAGATCTTTGAAGCTTGCATACCTTAGACTCGTCTATGGATGTGAAATCTTCAGGTTGTATCATATACACATCTTCTTCCAGCTCATTATTAAGGAAAGCTGTTTTCATATCCATTTGTCAGATTTTATAATCTAGATGTGCAGCTATCGCAAGCATAATCCGAATGGATTTTAGTATTGCTACAGAAAAGAAAGTCTCGTCATAGTCAATACCATAATGTTGATGATATCCTTTGGCAACTAGACGGGCTTTATAGATCTCTACCTTGCCGTCTGCACCTCTTTTTTTCTTGAAGATCCATTTACACTTTATGGGTTTTACTCCTTCATGAATAACTAATGTCTACACATCATTGATCTTCATAGAATCTATTTCGGATTTCATGGCTTCTAGCCATTTATCGGAGTCAGATTTCTGCATTGTATCCATGTAGGAGATCGGATCTTCGTTCTCATCGAGCTTAACAGGATCTCCATCTCGGATCAAAAAATCATAGTATCTGTCTGGATCTTCGTTCTCATCGAGCTTAACAGGATCTCCATCTCAGATCAAAAAATCATAGTATTTATTTGGTGGACGTGATACTCTATCGGATTTCCTTAATGGTGCATCAATAATAGGTTCTGGATTTGATTCAATTAAATCAGATTTTGTGGGTTCACTAGATTGTGTCGGTTTTTTTACTTGTGGAACTTCATCAAACTTGATTTTAGAAGCACTAATTCCTTCACTAAGAATTTTTTTTTCTAAAAGGGGTGTTCTATTGCTCACGCACACTTTTTGTTCATCAGCAAGGTAGAAATAATGTCTTGGTTTCTTTCGGATACCCTATGAAGATACACTTGTCAGTCCTAAGTTTTAGTTTGTCTATTTTTAAACGTCTGGTGTAAGTTGGACACCTTCAAATCTTAAGATGTGAGAGTATTGATTTATGTCCAGTCTATATCTCATATGATATTTTATTCGCGGACTTACTTGGAATCCTGTTAAGTATATAGCAAGCAGACTCGAGTGTCCCCAAAAAGAGATTGGCAGATTGGAAAATCCCATTATGGATCGAACCATGTCCAACAAAGTTTGATTCCTTTTTTCTGAGACGCCATTGTGCTATGGCATTACAAGAGGAGTCCGTTGTGAGAGAATCTCATTCTCTTCTAGATGTGTCAGAATTCATAGGAAAGGTATTCATCTCCTCGATCAGATCGAAGAGTTTTAATGCTTTTTTTGATTTATTTTTCTACCTCATTACGTAATCGTTTAAACATTTTAAATGATTCAGATTTGTTTTTCATCAAGTAGACATATCCATACTTAGATAGGTCGTCTGTAAACGTAATGAAATATTGATGCTTTTCTTTCGCACTTGTGCTCATCGGTCCACATACATCAGTATGTATAAGATCCAGAATATCACTGGCTCGTTCACCTTTTTCAGTAAAAGATGATTTGGTCATCTTTCTAAGTAGACATGATTCACAGGTTGGTAATGATTCACAATTATTGTCTTTAAGGATTTTCTCTCGGATTAACTCGTTCATTCTGTTCTTGTTACTATGATCTAGCCTATAATGCCAAAGGTAGCCATCCGAGACATCATCTATCCTAGGACGTTTTCTCGATATGTACATTACACTAGGCCATGATACAACGTAAATTTTATTGTTCAATTATCTGTGCATTACAGTAACACCATTCAAAATGATATCACAAAATTTTTTTTTATTAAAATTTCATAATTTTTTTTGGCCGGAAGACCTACAGAAATTATATTCAATAAAAAACTAAGATAAAAATGACAATCACTAAGAACAATGATATAAGAATTGAATACAAGTTTGATAATTTCGAAAGCTAGAACTGGAACTGATCTTCCATCTCCAACGTTTAGGAATCTCTCACCGTCTTCAAATTTCTTACTGATCTGAAGTCTCTGCAATAAATTGCAAATGTTAATAGGACTATTAGTATCTAATATCCAGATCATTATATCACAAATTGAGAAGTTGCAAGGAGTTATCATATAATTACCTTGCTTAGCAATTGATTGCTTTTTTTTCTTAGGCCTGTTCGGATCAAGGGAAGCAATGTATTGAGGACAGTTCCTCTTTCAATGACCCTGTTTTTTACAGTAGAAGCACTCTATCTAACTCTGGTCGGACTTGGACTTCATGGTCTGACCCCCAGCACTTGGCACCTTATTTTTCTTCTTCTTCTTCCTTTTCTTAAAGGGACAACACTCGTTTGAAGAAGATCCTCCTATTACATTCACCATCTCCTTGTGGAGCTAGTGGTTTTTCTCAAAAGTCTGTAGCAATCCCAACAAATCGTGGTAGTTTACTATAGGCTTCGTCATTCGATAATGACTGAGAAATGGTAAGTAAGACTTCGACAGAGAATTCAAAATTGTATGTTTCTCAAGCTGCTCATGCAAGGAAAAGTCGAACTTGCTGAGGCATTCGATTTGTTCGATCATGTATAATACATGATCGATTACTGATGCCCCCTCCCTCATCCTGGCATTGAAAATGACATAATTGGTCTTGTGCCACTCAACGTCGTCGGGAGTATCAAAAGAATCGTTCAACACTTTAAGTATTTCTTCTGGCTAAACTTTCTTGAATTTGCGACTGAACTCGTCGTTCATAGCTGTCCGCATGATACAACGCACCGTGGTGCGATCATTGAGTCACTTCAAGTAAGTGTGTCGAACCGCACCACGAGCATTGGGAGTGGGTTCCTCAGATGTTGGATCTGTCAGCATGTACAAGATTCGCTCGTGCTCTAGGACTATCTTCAATTTTCGACACCAGCTATCGAAATTGGGTCCTTTCAGCTTATCACTGTCTAACAGTGATCGGAGTGATAAATTGGTGGCCATAACTGCAAAAGAAAAATCAAAATCTAAGTATATGAATCGATTAAGCCTAAAGACATGGGCTTTAGTCTAAAGGTTCTCCCACTATTTTAAATGAATTGGTAGCCTCTACCTCTAATTTCAGGAATTATTCTAATTTTTTAGCGGTATTAGAATCCACACAGTTGCACATGAGCCCGACTTTGGCCGGCTCACTCATGTGCATCTTATGGGTAGGTTCTTGACCAATTATTTCATCAAACAATTTTTAGTAGTTAATTTTGTCCCAAGATCCTAATAGTAGGTTTTGGCCTCCACTGAAAGTTTTGGTTAGGTCCAACCATTAATATGATCATACTCAGGAATCTAACCACAAATGATCAGATTCGATTTTGATCGGTCATCCTGATCACCCATAAGAGAGACTCGATTGAGTCGTCATATTATGAATGATAATTTCAATAGCAGATGAGCATCAGATCTTTGGGCTGTCCAATGATCATCTAACTATTGAACCCATTATCATCCAACTTAATGGGAGGTTATGATCTAGTCATCATCATAACTATTCATTTTTAGGGACCTAATAATTTTAGATGATTTAATTAATTGAATTGATAGATGAGAAAAGACTTGATCAGTTAATCTTAATCCACCCACTGGCTTCATCAAGTTAGATTAAAGAAGATTAGGTTCAATCTGATCCATCTAATCAGTCATAAATCCTTCCACTGACTTCGTCAAGTCATGAAGAGGACTCAAGATAAGTTGAACTAGGGGTATCTAAATCAGTCATATTGATTTTTTAGTTAGCATGGATCAACCCTAATCATTAAGTGATCTAATCAAAATATGATTGAGCACGTTGGTTAGGTAAGTGAGATCGGTGGGAGGGATATGTCATTAACTCGTTATAGATTCAATCTATGCAAGTAGCTCCCAATTAGTGACCACCAATCAAGACTGCCAAACTTATCTTAGACACCAACTGATTAAACAATTTCAATTTGATCAGCTTATAGACTTGGGTTCGATCACGGAGCTACGATCAAGGTTCATCTTGGTCTAATCAAAGACATGGACTTGACTAACTTCAATTATTGAGAATTGATCAAAAGAAGAAACTGATCCAATCAGAATTAACTATTAATTAGATTTGATCAATTACTAACATAGTCCATTATTAATGATTTCTAATCCTAGGTCTAATCCAGTTAAATGGACTTGACTTGAGTTAACCCATTAACCCATGAATTATGAAATTGATGCTTTAGATCTTTGATTCTCAAATCTAGATCACTTAATTCTCAATTAAGTTTTGGACTGACATGTGTTGGGGTTCGGTGTTTGAAAACAGTTTCAAATTTTGTAAAATATTTTTATAAACAATCATACAATGATTAAAATCCTAATTTCAGATCTAAGATACATTAAATCAGATCTAAAATAAAATTTTAAAATTTTTTTGTTATTTATCTTCATGAAAAAGACCGCGCCGCACCTCTACACGTCATAGGAGAACTTCATCGAATGGAAGGAGAGGGCCGTAAAATCTTATTTTCTCCTATGACCGGACGGCTATGGGGATCTATCCAATTAGATTACTACACTACTCAGATTCTAGATTAATTATTTGGATCTAATCTAAACAATTAAAATCAGATTAATATCAGATTATATGTAAAAAATTTATGTCATAAGAAATCAAAGCTCTGATATCATTGTTGGGAAACAGGTAGTTCAAAACATGCATTTTTTAAAATTTTTTATAGTAGAAATAGTAGATTAAACAATTTAATCTCCTACATATACTTTAGATCAGATCTAAACTATCTTTCTAAGGATCTATGGTATGAAAATAATGCATATAAAAAATCTGATCTAATGGAAAAGACTGCATTGATCGTATCGATGCTCTGAATTAGATCTAACGGTTAGATCTGATCTGATGAGTCCAAAACTCGTTACCTGATCATGGGTCGATGATCGCCTCTGCTGATGAACATGGTAGGAGGTCCTTTCTGATGCCGAGCAGCTGCATAGTGCGTCTGGCCTCTACAGGTATTCCACTTGATGCCTCCAATAGAGCGTCTTTCTCGGGAGTGCTAGCTCGCGTCGAAGGCTCTGGATGGCTGAAGATGACTCCTTTCTTTGGATCGAACGGACACCTCTAGATCAGAAGATAGAGCTTTTCAAGGAGGAGATGGTGTGGAAGAAAAAGAACAAAATTCTTTTGCGTTTTTGTCTTACAAATCTAGAACTAGGAAACCCTAGAAGCCCACCTTAGATCTCACGCCCAAAGAGGAACCTTCTTCCTCAATTTCTCATGCATGGATGCTCACCTCTCTCTCTAATTTTTCATGCCCTCTCTGAGGTTCTCTCATGCCAAAAACTCATCTAATGGGGCACACAAAAAACACCCCTTCTTAAGGTGGCGTCCCATCAAGATAAGGATAGAGTTTGATTGTTTTGGTTCTAATTCAAATAGGATTTGATCTTATGACCAATTCAAATCAGATTTAAATTCTATTTTGAACCAAACTCAATCCATATCTTAAGGACTTAGAAAGGTGGGCAACAAACATCAGATGGGCACAAAAACTCCATGCAAAAAATCATTTTGGCGTGATGAGGAAGATGGTCGGCGGCAAGGAAGAGTCCTTCCAGTCTTGGACTTTAGGTTTAAGTTTGATTTCAAACCAATTTGAATTCAAACTTAAACCAACCAAATTCTAATCCAAAAAGGATCAGAAGAAGGCGCCACACATCTCTTGGACGAGAGAAATTCCATGCGAAAATCACTTTCACGCATGAAAAAGTGAAGGGCATAGTGAAAGGTGGCCCAAGGGGTTTTCTTGTTCCATTTGAATTCGAATTCATTTCTAATTGAGTTATTGATCCAATCAAATTAGGTTAGACCCAATTAGATTACCTAATCCAATTAGGTAACAAATGGTCTTGATTAAGTCCTAATCAAATTAAAAATTAATCGAGCTCGAATCAAGAATCGAACATCCTTAACGATTAGATCATCTCATAACTTAATCAGGTCAAACCAAATTGAATCTAATTCAATTAGATTTAATCCAAATCTTAATGCTCAATCAAATTAAGCTAATTAGCAATCTAATTGTCAATAAATCCTCCTACAATTCACCAACAATTAGCAAATTAATTTATTGCAATTTTTGCATAAAGTTAATCATCAATCGAATTGACAATTAAATCTTAGAACGATTCTCAATCGTTGATCAGCCACATGATCAGTCGGAAATTTTTTTTAAGTGTGACCCTATAGGTTCGAACCTAAGTCGGTAGTATAGAAACAAACTTTCTATACCAATCAAAGTGACCATCTAGCAATGGTACTTGACATCCGGATAGGTCGAAAGATTGTAAAGCATCATTCATGAACCTATTGGCATATAGTTATCGTATAATTCATTCGTTTGACTCTAATACTCAAGGTGATCTGGGTTTAACTATCAACCCCTGAATAGTCAACTGCATTGTATCTTAACCTTTCAAATCCATCGGATGGATTACTTTTGCCAAGGTTTTATTGATGCATTAACTCCTACTTATTCAAAGGGATCAATTCCATCTTGACTCACACACCGACTTCGCAAGTACTTGATTGTACTCAGAAATCTTTCGTCACTGAATTAGAAATTCAGATAGTCCGACACCAAAGCATGGTGAGTTGCTTGCAAGTCACCGTGGTGATCTCAGGTCGGAGGGTTACTTATATTCATATCCTTTATGAGCTATTCTTGACAGTAGAGTGCTCAGCAGTTGGTCACGTTCAATGAGATATACTGTTACATCTCATTTGATGCCATACCAGTGTCTCTACACCACTTGGTTACGAGGACACCAACACATATGACACACAACGACCTATACTCCATAATCGCTATCATCCTAGTAATAGCGTATCATTTGGTCGTGAATTTATTTTAAAAACTAAACGATATCTCTTCCTATATCGATTAAAATAGTCTTAAGGACTTCGTCACAACATTGGAGTTTATTAAGAAGATATACACTATTTTATGATGAAAAAATCAAATAACAATTTTATTAATTTATCAATTCATATATATTTGTATAATAAGCTCAACCATCAATAGATTGATGATTGACTTTGGGACACAATTCCCAACATCCTAGATTCCACAATATAATTGCTCCACGCTATCGAAATCTACCATCTGGCTCACACGAGACTCGCCCCAAAGAGTTGGGTTTCGAGCAGGACACATCAGGGCCATGCTTTGGATCAATCTATCGAAGGTCGACCGGAATGAGGGCTTCCTCACCCCTTGAGTATTCCAGATCAGTATTTTCATCATACAGCTAGTTAGAAGGGGAGTCCGCACCAGAACCCCCCTTAGCCTAAGCATCAACCTCCGATCTAGCTGTCGCTAGGTCCATCGCAGGCAGACTATCTCCCTCTTTTTGGATGGCTTATCTCTGTTGGATAACAACATCCTCATGCTCTCAGATCGGGCTTCCTCCCGCCACATCCATATGCATAGGTGCAGTCCTCTATTCCGAATGCCCCACCTCAACTGTGGGCCCTGGATCAAATGCCACCTCCTCCTATTGAACCAAGGTCCTCCCCTCCTCCAAGGTCGTTGCTGCGAAAATGAAGACCCCAGGACCTCTAGCACCATTTGTCGACTCCATGCGGGTCTCTAGAAGGACCAGAGCTTTGCCTTTAGCCTGGTTTGGCTTGGCAGGCCCTTTCTTGGACCCACTGATATTCGAATTCCGCCCAATGGGCTTCACAGGCACCTGGCCTGCATCAAATTTAGGGGGTCGGGGCCTTTTGGGCTAGGAAGAGGCTGCCCCAGTTGAACCCATCCACTCGCCTCCACCCAGTCCGAGTCCACTTGGTTCGCCTTCGATGCGGGCTCAGTGGCCCAAGTATACTCAGTCTCTTTCCTCAAGCCGATCGATCCCTCCAGGTTGGGCTGCCATCGGTGGATGGCTACCAGCCACATCCCCAAGCATGGACTGTCAACATCCGCAACCAACCCCTCCTCGTCAGTCGGAGCCTCCATCTCCGAGCTACGAGAACCTTTGCCAAAAGGGCCCTTTTGTGCCCATGATTTCAGCTCTCGATCTCAACGGCCAGGAGAAGTCGATCCTCACAGCGGCTTGGGCAAACCCAACCCTCCTCTCCATCATGTAGTCGTTGATCGAGGAGAACTCCCCGGCCCGGCACAGAAGTCTCCGCAATGCCGCCTCCTCCAGTACTCCATCAGAAGCCGCAACAGTCGAATCCACACCAATGCCGAGTTAATTGCCCCCTCTATCGGGAAGAATAGGGCTCCATCACCACCACCTGACCAACGACTACTCAAGGCCGATTGAGAACTTGATCCCTCTCCCCTGCCTCCTTAAATCTGAAAAGGTAGAACCCCCTCTCCAGCCTGTGCCCCACCACCTAACCTTTAACCCCTGCTGGTAGCTGGAACTCCCTCGCCACTGTCTTCGCCGCCACCCTCCGGCCGAAGCTCCTTGCCACCACCATCGAGGCTGTCCGGCTTGCTGACTCCTCTCTTAACTCCTCCTCTGGAAAGTGGACCACATCCAGGAACCACTTCATAAGATCCTCCCCCTCCTTTGGCAAAGGCTCCGGTGAGATTCATACGATATGGCCTTGCACCATCCGTCTCCAACTTAGATCTTGCTTAGCTCCTGCCTTTGAGGTCCCCGCGCAGTTCACAGGGATGCCTGCCATACTTCTTCTGTGATAGTGCTCGCTACGGCCCGTCAGATCACCAGCAATCACGGGAAACAGGGCCGCAGTGGTAATCTTAAAGCACAACGGTCGCGAAAACAGCTACTATTCAAATGGAAAGCCAAGGAACTATCTATTCAAACATTCAATTGAAAATATAAAGGAATTATGTGCAAGTGCTAATCCATGGCAATCATTTTAATGGATTACCTGGTTTTGGTTAGCAACACTTTAGCTTGCAAAATTCTTTATCAACTGGTCTTTGAGCTTAAGGCGCATATAATCTTTCCCCATATCTTTCAGTGGTATATCAACTAAAACTTTTTAAAGATGTCTAATAGGGATCATTGGCAGTACATTGCATATTTGTTATCCAAAATAATTTATTTGCTACAGAGGCAGATTGATTGTGTGCACTGAATGGTCATTTCGTGTACAGATTAAACCAGTGGGTACTGCTAAGCTAAAATATGATAATGTGATGAAATCAGCTTTATCCTTTTTTTGTTGTTTACCATACCTTTATATTCAAAGAGTATTCAAATTATTTTCATCTTTTATAGCTGGAGTCATTTTTGTGCATGCAGTTAGGATATATATACATGTAAATGAAGTACATGCATAGCTCTCTGAGTACATATATAGACTGGATACTTTTTTCAGTTACTAAAGGGAATAATGAAATGAGCCTTATGTGTTATACTAGTGCCAATGTTTTTCCATATATGTTTGATAACTTTTTTCCTTTTCTCTTTTTTTCATTTCTCTCCTAACTTGAGCCAGGCCCACCCAAATTGGGCTGGCCGTATTATTGACCATAATCTCATTTATTTCATAGTAGGACATACAACGGAGATTATTAAACAACTCTTTGATCATCTATCTTTGCTCCTTGCCTCTCATTTTTGATGAAAAGTTCTTATAAGGAAGCCCTGATATAATGAATGCTAGACATGTTATGTTATGCTTGTTAAACCTGGAAAACTGACATTCTATTTCAGAAGAAAGTACTCTCTCTCTCTGTGCCTTATCGTGGATATTTGTGGTAAATCTTCATTATATGTACGGAAATTTTCTTTAGATTTGCACAAAAGAAGGCATATCTGCAAGCTAGAGACGTATTTAAAGACAACAGCAGCTATGCAGAATCAATAATTGTTTTCCTTGCCAATGTCTCTGCCATATCCATAACATGAATTTCAGCGTAATCTTTTGTTTTTAATCTTACAGATTAAATTAAGTTCCATAAATGACTTGCAAAGATGCAGAAGCAAACTTGAATCTTTATTCTGTTATGACAAGTCCATTCCAGAGGAAGCCATTGAGGAACCGGTTGGTGTCACTTTGAGTAAAAAGGAAATAGGCGACAACCCACCTTGCATGGATTGTCAAGCTAAAGGTGCTGTCCTCTGTGCTACTTGCTCAGGTTCGGGTTTGTATATTGACTCGATACTGGAGAGCCAGGGAATCATTGTGAAAGTTAGGTGCCTAGGTAATAAGCTCATTCTTCTTTGTTCATGCCATTATTGTTAACCTTAGTTTACAGTATCATTTGAAACAGTAATCTATATCAAGCACATGTATCAGTAAAATGTAGAACTTGAGTAGCAATATCTGTAGAAGAGCTTTTTGGAGATATGTATACTTCTTTTTCATCATTTCGTACCAATTATTGTGCAATATAAAATCTTTTCAGGATCATAATTCTGAGCTTGTAGTCTTTTAAAAAAGGAAAAATTAAGAAGCTTCAGATAGTGGATTGATGTAAGATCTATGCATTATTTCTTGACTAAGATTTTGTTTCTGCATTTACAGAAACGCTCCCTCCAAATAACAATAACATGACAATACAATAAAATTTTGCATGTTCATACATGCTTTCCTTTATGCTATGTTTTTAGAATGAAATCATCATCAAGATATAGTAATTGTACATCCCCATCTGAGGTTGCATTTTGTCTTCCATATGCCTATTTCAGTGCTCTACATATATAATATTTGCATTACTTGAGTTTACTTCCTTGGTTTATTCGAACTTTCTGATATGTAGGTTGTGGAGGCACTGGAAACATCATGTGTTCAAGATGTGGAGGGCGAGGTCATAGCAGAATGGACTAAATCTGCAGTTATATTTTCGCCTTTGCCTTGTGCTATGAGCATTTTTCAGTATCAGTAGTGTCAATTTTGATTCTTCTGTAGTCTAAAATCTGTGAATTGAATGGTAGACAAAGTAAACGTGTTGATGCAGTTCTTTTTGAAAATGAGGCTCATTGCAATTGGAAAATGGTAAAGAGCAGATCTACTAGGTTAGCAATTACTAGGGACAAATTCACTTAATTTCTATGACAACATCTTATCACTAGTGCAAAATCATAAACTGGTCCAAAATCATAAAAATATGAGTTTGTATGGTTTGAACTTCGACATGTTTATTGCAATCATGCCTCTCAATAATCTCATTAATTTTTGTCATTTTATTTATTTGGATTTAAGAACTTAGTACCTCATTGGTACTTAATTTACAATTAAAAACGTCATTTAGTGTTATTCTGCTCATTCTCCTCTTCCTTTTGGTTTTGCCTTTTCTTTCAAGTTATGCAAATGTAGTACCGTCTTTTGCGCTGGTTTTGCCTTTTCTTTCAAGTCATGCAAATGTAGTACCGTCTTTTGCAACCCCCCTCCCCCCCCCACCCCCGAGCTTGCTAGTCTTTATTGTAACAACCTCCTCATTGTCCTTGGTTCCATTTTAGTCTTTGTTTCTTTCTTCCATTTCTGGCTCGATGATGATATCGTTTGATGTTTGTTTTCTATACTTGCCTTACCATTTTTTCAGTTCTTGCTCCTTTATGATGCATCTCTTCCAGATATGGTCATGAGCTTTAATTCACCTTTGTTTGGCAGATGACTTTTGCTAAAGCATTGAAAGTGAAAGTTTTAATGGTCACGAGCATGTGGTGCATGCAGTGCATAGGAGGGATTGGGGGGTGGCGAGGAAGATGAGAGACAAAAATGTGGAGTTGAAGGGATGGAAGGAAAAAGGAAAAGAATGGATGTTACTACATTTCCCCAAGTATCCAGACCTGAAAATAAGCCGAGCTTTGTGTGAGCAGCTCGGGCTTGACTAGTTCAACTTCCAAATGTGCTGATCTCAAACTTTGAATATAGATTGTGTAACAATAAAGCCAAGCTTAGGGAGATGGGACTTCATTTGGTTAAGCTCGTGGATAGAACCAGGTTATATATATTATTTTATTTGGGTAGTGTTTGGATCACTTCAAGTTTTTAGCTTTTTAAAGTCTTAAACCAGTTTCTGTTTTTTTCTTTCTGAAAACCGAAAACCTGAAATCTGTTTGGCAGTCAATTGGGTTGTGCTTCATGGTTGCTGCAGCTACGGTGGACTCTTGCAATTGGTGGCTCCAGCAGGCTGGTGGCCGGCAATGGATGATGGTGGCCGTCAATGGTGGCTGGGGTGGTGAGGGCAGTTGTCACAGATGGTTTTGATTTTTGAAAACTTTGAGAAATCAGATTTTTCAGCTCCACAATTTCTCGGGACTAGAAAAGAGTCCAAAAAACTGAAATTAAAAGTGAGGTCACCAAACACCATTTTTGCCTTGGTTCTCGTAGTTTTGAAAAAAATCGAAAACTGGATACGCCAACCATGCCAATCAGAGCCTTAATATTTGAATTAGCTGATCTCAAGTCTCACTTCAAAAGCCCAACTTCTAGTCAAAATCCCTAGTTGTTCTCTAGAGCTCTTCACTTTCTTATTCTGTCATGCTCTTCTTGACTTGTTGAGGTCACCAAACACCATGTTTGCCTTGGTTCCCATATTTTTCGAAAAGTAAACTGGATTCTGCAGCCATGCCAACCAGAGCTTTGACATTAAATTAGATGATTTCAAATCTCACCTCAAAAGTCCAATTACCAAATCAAAATCCCTAGCTGTTCTCTAGAGCTCTTTACCCTTTCATTGTTCGTCATGCCCCTCTCTGACTCATTGGTCCCCCCAAGCATGAAGGTGCTCGCCCGCTTGCCCTACCATCAGATATCTCAGCCAACTGGCAGCTATTTGCCTCTTTTTCTTCTTTTAATGCCACAAGATCTCTACCTTGGTGCAATTCTCTCTTCCAGAAATGTCAGGACCATTCTAGTGATCATGCTTCTGTATGCTGCCCTCCTCCAGGTGCTCTTTGATCTAATTTCTTCCAATCCAACTTCCAAACCACCTCTCAATCTTTACTCCTCTCAACCTCTTCTTCGCTCCAGGTTTAGTGTCAACTTTGTTTGGGAATTCCTTTATTTGTGCTTGAACTTGGCTTGTTTAACCAATCAAGCCAGTTATAAGCTGAACTCGAGCTTATTTTTGATGGTGACCCGAGCTTGAACAAAGGTCCTTAAGCTCAATTTGAGATCAAGCTGAGCTTGAAAACCAACTTGACTAGCCCAGCCCAAGTAGCTTAATACTTGGCTTGCTTGGCTTATTTGCGATCTTACAATCCCTCCATGGAAAAGGTGTAAACATGTCCCGGGGTTTGATTGATAAGATGGGGTTGCAGTGCCAACTTTGCCTAAATAGTTTGTAAAATACAGGGAGCCGGTGAAATTTTGGGGAAGATAAAGGATTTTCCTGATGAGAAAAACAAAAGAAGAGATGGAGCCGTGCTTCAAAAATGTGGAAGCCATACCATTAAGGCCCCATGGTGAGTGGAATTTCATGGGTGCAGTTGCACCCTGGAGTTCCTGTTATGTAGTAATATAGCATCAGGTGCGTGCTATGCATGTCCACTGAAACGTTGCTATGATATTTGCAGGAATAGGCTTTCCTACATTCACACCCAAGGAAACGATTTATTTCGAGAATTTTCTTTTATTCCAATTATATTACGATTCTAGAGCATTCCTTAGATTAGGACTTCGGCTAGAATTCTAGAGCACTTTCTAGATTAGGAAGGTTGAAATTTCCTACATTCACACCCAAGGAAACGATTTATTTCGAGATTTTTCTTTTATTCCAATTATATTACGATTCTAGAGCATTCCTTAGATTAGGACTTCGGCTAGAATTCTAGAGCACTTTCTAGATTAGGAAGGTTGAAATTTCCTAAAATAATTTTTTCTTCTCTCTTCTAGTTGTGTTGGAACTCTACAAAGGGAAGATCAGTCATTAAAAAGTCTGGTTGTGAATTAAAAATAGTGTGATTAAATAGGACGAGTCGAGTCACAAAAGCCTCTCCCACTAAAATATAAGATGGAGATGGTTCAGGCTAGCCTCTTGAATGAAAGGTTGCGAAGGATGCCTTCTTTTATGGAAGCTTTTTGAAATGGCCCATGTGCAAACCAAGATCGCTCGTTGCACTCTCTAGAAGATGTTTGCAGCTTCCTAAATTTTTATTTTGCCATAACATTTTTCCTGATGTGGATGTTATAGCCCAAAGCCCAAGCCCATCTAGCAAGACCCAAGCCCAGAAAAAAAAAAAAAAAGAGAAATAGGGGATCGGGAAGAAGACTCTCGGTAGGAGTCTTCTTCTCCGATCAAACCTCGGAGATCGGAGTCCTAGGACCTCTCGAAGACCTAGGACTCTCTATAAAAAGACCTTCCCTTCTTTAGAAATCGATCATCGGCCCTCTTCCCCTCTCCTTCTCCCTGATTTTCCAATTTGGAACCGCAGACACCCGTTTTGTTCTCGTCGTGATTGCTCGCCGGTGGAGTCACCGGAGGCCAAAGTGAGTTCTTCTTCTCTTCCTCTCCTCCTTCCCCTTCTTCCCGTGCCTTTGTGCACGACTGCCGGCGACGGGTGTCGCTGATTTTTGGTCGGAAAAGAGACCTCTGTTTTGGCCTCTTTTCCCTTGGATTTTCCGGCGCCGGCGATCGCAATCGACCGCCGACCATGCCTCTCCGTAATCGGGGGAGTGGCCCCCCTCTGCCGCCGGCCTCCACCGTGGCGGCCGCGGCCTGAATGGCCCGGCAAAGGAGGGGACCCGCCGGTCCCCTATTCCGGCCTGGAAGGAGCCCGAGAAGAAAAAAGAAGAAAAAGAAGAAAAAGAAGAAAAGAAAAAGAAGAAAAAAAAGAAGAAAAAGAAGAAAAAGAAGAAAAAAAAGAGAGAGAAAAAAAGAAAAGGGAGAGAGAAACTTTCTCTCTCTGCTTTCTCTCTCTTAGATTTTTTAGGATTTATGGAATTAAAAAAATATAATAAATAATAATAATAATAATTAAAAGAAATATAAGGAGGATTTTCATGGATTAGTCCGAAAATCCTGGATGCTGTCGTCAAGTTGATCCATGTGGGGACATTAGATTTTAACAAATTTTAATTATTTTTAATTCGATGAAATTTTGATTAAAAATATGATATTTGACGTATCAGGTTCAGAGAAGGATTTTCGAGATTTCTAGAATTCCTAGTTTGAATTTTCTTTTGAGGTAAGTAGTGTTTACTTTTATTGAATTTATCTGATAAATTATAAATTTTGAATTAAATAAATTTATGTATGCTTGTGATTGAAATTATTTATTGAAATAATTGTTGAAATTATTTATGATTAAAATTAATTGTAGAAATTATTTATGATTGAAGTTATTTGTTGAACAATTATTATAATGATGTATGATCACAAAGAATGATATGATTGATTTGACTCGAATATCATTTATTTATATTATTTTTGAAAATAATATATGAATTGGAAAACAATATGAAATTGACAACTTGACTGTGTTAAGGACCCCGCCAATGGGGGCATATACGTTGGCAATTGATTGTCCTGAGGGTTTATGTCACCAGCGAGACCAGCAACATGTCGCCAGAGAGACCAGCGACAAACCGCCAGCGAGACCAGTGGTTCCAAAGGACTTGGTTGCCAGATGATTCGCAGCCCACCACAAGCAGATACGCGGTATTATGACCCTGCCACAGGGATAATGTGGTCATAGTCATGGTTGGTAAGAAGAACTTAAGAAATTGATGAATTTAAGATGATAAGCATAATTTGAAATTATGATGATTTGAATTTTATATATGATTGATAGTATGATTATGATTTCATGAAATTACATATTGATTTTGTTATTATCAGTAAATCGATATGTATAGTATTTGTTGGGTATAAAATACCCACAGCCGAAGTCCTCAGCAGAATCAGCTCAAGGAGGACTCTGCCCGGACTCCTACGGGAATCGGGCTCCGATCGCAGCATCAACTCTAGGAGGACTCCGCCCGGACTCCTACGGGAGCCGGGCTTCGTCCTCGACTCCAACGGCTGCAGACAGACTTCGTCCGGACTCCTACGGGAGTCGGACTCCGCCGACAACTTCAACCGCAAGTAGACTCCGTCCGAACTCCTACGAGAGCCGGGCTCCATCCTCAACATCAACTGCCGGTAAGCCTTGTCCGGACTCCTACGGGAGCCGGACTTCGCCTTTGATTTTAATTGCAGGAAGACTCCGCCCGGACTCCTACGGGAGTCGGGCTTCGTCCTCGACTCCAACGGCTGCAGACAGACTTCGTCCGGACTCTTACGGGAGCCGGACTCCGCCGACAACTTCAACCGCAAGTAGACTCCCCCGAACTCCTACAGGAGCCGGGCTCCGTCCTCAACATCAACTGCCGGTAAGCCTTGTCCGGACTCCTACGGGAGCCGGACTTCGTCTTTGATTTTAATTGCAGGAAGACTCCGCCCGGACTCCTACGGGAGCCGAGCTTCGTCCTTGACTCCAACGGCTGCAGACAGACTTCGTCCGGACTCCTACGGGAGCCGGACTCCGCCGACAACTTCAACCGCAAGTAGACTCCGCCCGGACTCTTACGGGAGCCGGGCTCCGTCCTCAACATCAACTGTCGGTAAGCCTTGTCCGGACTCCTACGAGAGCCGGACTTCGCCTTTGACTTTAATTGCAGGAAGACTCCGCCCGGACTCCTACGGGAGCCGGGCTTCGTCCTCGACTCCAACGGCTGCAGACAGACTTCGTCCGGACTCCTACGGGAGCCGGACTCCGTCGATAACTTCAACTGCAAGTAGACTCCGCCCGGACTCTTACGGGAGCCGGGCTCCGTCCTCAACATCAACTGCCGGTAAGCCTTGTCCGGACTCCTATGGGAGCCGGACTTCGCCTTTGACTTTAATTGCAGGAAGACTCCGCCCGGACTCCTACGGGAGCCGGGCTTCGTCCTCGACTCCAACGGCTGCAGACAGACTTCGTCCGGACTCCTACGGGAGCCGGACTCCGCCGACAACTTCAACCGCAAGTAGACTCCGCCCGGACTCTTACGGGAGCCGGGCTCCGTCCTCAACATCAACTGCCGGTAAGCCTTGTCCGGACTCCTACGGGAGCCGGACTTTGCCTTTGACTTTAATTGCAGGAAGACTCCACCCGGACTCCTATGGGAGCCGGGATTCGTCCTCGACTCCAACGGCTGCAGACAGACTTCGTCCGGACTCCTACGAGAGCCGGACTCCGCCGACAACTTCAACCGCAAGTAGACTCCCCCCGAACTCCTACGGGAGCCGGGCTCCGTCCTCAACATCAACTGCCGGTTAGCCTTGTCCGGACTCCTACGGGAGCCGGACTTCGCCTTTGACTTTAATTGCAGGAAGACTCCGCCCGGACTCCTACGGGAGCCAGGCTTTGTCCTCGACTCCAACAGCTGCAGACAGACTTCATCCGGACTCCTACGGGAGCCGGACTCCACCGACAACTTCAACCGCAAGTAGACTCCGCCTGGACTCTTACGGGAGCCGGACTTCGCACCTGATTTTGATTGCAGGGGACTCCGCCCGGACTCCTACGGGAGCCGGGCTCCGCCCGCGACTTCAACTCTGAGAGGACTCCGCCCGGACTCCCACGAGAGCCGGACTCCGCCCATGACTCCGACCTCAAGGGGGACCCTGCCCGGACTCCCACGGGAGCCGGGCTTCATCACCAACTTCGACTGCCGGTAAGATCTGTCCGGACTCCTACGGGAGCCGGACTTCGCACCTGATTTTGATTGCAGGGGACTCCGCCCGGACTCCTATGGGAGCCGGGCTCCACCCGCGACTTCAATTCCGAGAGGACTCCGCCCGGACTCCCACGGGAGCCGGGCTCCGCCCACGACTCCAACCGCAAGGAGGACTCCGCCTGTACTCCTACGGGAGCCAGACTCCGTCATCAGCTCCGACCGCTGTCGAACTTCAGCCGACGGATCTGCACTCCCTGGCAGACCACAATAATGGCCACGATCCTGCTCCACTTCCTGCGGCGGATTTCGCGCAGCTCCATCACTCCCTGACAGGCCGCAGTAACGGTCACAGCACTGCTCCACTTCCTATGACGGATTTCGCGCAGCTCCATCACTCCCTGACAGGCCGCAGTCACAGTCACAGCACTACTCCACTTCCTACAACGGATCTCGCGCAGCTCCACTACTCCCTGGCAGGCCACAATAATGGCCACGATCCTGCTCCACTTCCTGCGATGGATACCGCACGATTCTCCCATCCGCTGGCAAGTCACGACAACAGACGCCGCTCCACTCCCCACGACAGACTCCACGTGGCACACCCCGATGATAGCCACGGGTCCACTCCACTACTCTTCACAGCAAACTCCGCCTGACCCTGGGCAGTCCACTGCCAGACGGTTACAGATGTCGCTGTCAGGCTACTGCCCCCTTCGCCTATAAAAGGGGGCTCCAGATACGTTATTCAATAAGCTCTCATCTTTCATCTAAAAACCCTGCTAAATTCTCCGTTCGAGCACTCCATTCTTGTTGAGGCAGAGAACTGACTTGAGCATCGAAGGGTCTTGCCGGAGCAACCCCACCTCCGGTTTAGACTTCCTTTGCAGGTCCCGGCGGCGACCGCGACTTCCTCAACTCCAGCTTCTCCGGCGCAAGCGGATTTTTGCACCAACAGGATTGGCGCTAGAAGGAGGGGCCTGTGTCTTCGCAGTATCCTTGTTCTTGAAGGAGCGTTCAATGGAGCCGCCTCCGATCGTCTCCTCCGACACCCACTCCTTGTTCCCCCACGGGATCCATACTTGATGCCTCCTCGCAAGGCGTCCACGCGATGGTCCACGGCCTCCGTGGCCAGATCTCAGGCTCCGGCCTCCCCTCCTGTTTCTCAACCTCCTCCTTCTCCTCCGACGGCGGCGGTCGGTGCGGAGCAGTTTGACCTGCTGGCGCAGCAGGTCAGAGGCCTCACCGAAGCTGTGCAAGCTATGCAGCAGCAGCAGCCGCAGGCATCGGTACGCCCGGAAAGGGCATCCCCGGAACACCAGAATCCGGCGGCGGGGCGGGCCACCTGGGCCAGCCGCCCCGTCCTTCCTGGGAAAATGAATCCGAGGGTAGAGAGCCCTCAATCAGACCACGACTCCACCCCTGGAAGATCCCTGCCCCCATTCTGTCAGAGGACCCTCGAGACTCGAAGTCGAGAGGATTTTCTGGACCGGAGGCTCCAGGAGATGAACCGACGGATCGAAGAACTCCGCTATGCGCCTCCCGCTTATGGTGAGGATATTTGTACTGACCCTCCCTTCTCCCAAATGATCATGCAGGAACCGATCCCGCCAAACTTCAAGCTTCTCCAGTTCGAAAGCTACGACGGGACTTCAGACCTGGTTGATCATCTGGAGGCCTTTCGGATGATGATGCTGCTTCACGGTGCTCCTGATGCCATTCTATGCCGGGCCTTCCCGTCCACCTTGAAGGGAGCGGCAAGGAACTGGTAATCGGCTTTGAAACTGGGTACCATCTTTTCCTTCGATCAAATGAGCCACCAATTTGTGGCCCATTTTGTCAGCAGCCGGCACCCCCGGAAGGGTTCGGAGTCCCTCATCAACATCAAGCAGAGGGAAGGGGAGTCCATTCGGGCCTACATCAACCGCTTCAACATCGCGGTGCTGGAGGTCCGAAACTTGGACCAATCAGTCGCAATGGCCGCCCTGAAGGGTGGCCTTCAGAAGAATGATCTTTTGTTCTCCCTGGAGAAGAAGTATCCTAGGGATTTTGCTGATTTGCTGGCCCGGGCCGAAGGATACGCCCGAGCGGAAGAAGCCTTCAAAATGAAGGATGAAGAGACGGCGAGGGAGCGGCAAGCGGGAGACTCGAGTAAGCCCGCAATTGAAAAAAGGCCAAAGGAAGCCTGGCTGCATTCTCGATCTCCTCCTGGGCATAAGCGTGCCCATACTCCACCTCGGGCGCGCAGGCAGAGAAGCCCGGATCACGGGGTTCGGCGGGGTTCCCCATCAGGGAGATTCTGCAACTACGCCCCCCTCAACGCCTCGAAGGCCCAGGTATTGATGGAGGTCAGGGAGCAGCTCCCTAGGCCGGAGAGGATGCGCACACACCCCGGGAAGCGCAACCCCAACAAGTTCTGCCTCTACCACCGCGACCACGACCATGACACAGAGGAATGCATCTAGCTCCGGGACGAGATCGAGGAGCTCATTCGGTGAGGTCGACTCGACAGGTTCATCCAACGCAGGCCTGAGGGTAGAGGAGATCGGCCAAGGGCCCTTCCGCAGCCTGAACCGCCAAGAAGGGAGGAGCAACCCGAGGACCAGCCTCCCATCGAGACCATCGACTCCATCACCGGAGGGCCTCAAGGAGGAGCGGACCACCCGCGACCGTGGAACTCAAAAAATCTGTAAATGTATCACTTACGATTTCTCCTTGAATCTAAATTTCTTTCTACTTGACGTACTCTTCCCATCTGGCGTGGATTTGTTACAATTGGATATGACCCCTCCAAATGCTTGAAACAAAGTTATGTTAGGAACAGGGGAGAACCCCATCCTAACATACCTAAAATGAAAGTCTGACTATCTCGAAATTGGATGGGGGGAGAGGCCTTACAACGCCCTAATGTGCCCCCACAGCCATGTCAGGAACAGGAGGAGAACCTCGTCCTGACATGAGCAAAGTCAAAGGCCCGGTTCTTTTAGACCGGATGGGGGGAGAGGCCTTACAATGCCCTAATGTGCCCCCACAGCCATATCAGGAACAGGAGGAGAACCTCGTCCTGACATGAGTAAAGTCAAAGGCCCGGTTCTTTTAGATCGGATGGGGGGAGAGGCCTTACAACGCCCTAATGTGCCCCCACAGCCATGTCAGGAACAGGAGGAGAACCTCGTCCTGACATGAGCAAAGTCAAAGGCCCGGTTCTTTTAGACCGGATGGGGGGAGAGGCCTTACAACGTCCTAATGTGCCCCCACAGCCATGTCAGGAACAGGAGGAGAACCTCGTCCTGACATGAGCAAAGTCAAAGGCCCAGTTCTTTTAGACCGGATGGGGGGAGAGGCCTTACAGCGCCCTAATGCGCCCCCACAGCCAAGCCAGGAACGGGAGGAGAACCTCGCCCTGGCTCGAGCAAAGTGGAAGGCCCGGACTCCTATGGGAGCCGGGCTCCATCCACGACGCCAAGGAAGACTCCACCCGGACTCCTACGGGAGCCGGGCTCCGTACACGACGCCAAGGAAGACCCCACCCGGACTCCTATGGGAGCTAGGCTCCACCTGTGACTTTTGCAGCAAGGGCTGATGGCGGCGAAACCCGGCCGCCCAACAAGATCGGATGAAAGGAAAAAGCCCCTCAGCGGCACCTCCTCGCTTCTATGCAACCCCACGAAAAGTGGGAGGAGGCCCTCACTCTGAGAAGAGGAGGAAAATTAAAAAGGAAGGATGATGAACTACGACGGGAACAGATGAAGGATGAACCGCACCAAAAGACCTAAAGGACTTCGTCCCAACTGAAACGGGGAGTTCCTACCGAACACCCCCAGCCTCTAAAAAGACTTTCGACACCGGTTAGGAAGACAACGACATCTCCGAAATAATGCGGAGCCCAGACGGCCAAGCTCGGGCTTGCGACCATGTACGACGAGAAAGGCGAGCTAACGCATCGACAATCGGGCACCCCCCCAACGACGTCTACATCAGACAAGTCAAATGACAAGAAAAGTTCGACGGACGGCAATTTAGTGCAACGCGCGGACGAGGTAACACAAAACACCCTTTTCATTCCATTTCCGATATACACGCTACAAAGCCCGGAAGGCCAAGGAAAGAAAGGCAAAACGACAAAAAGGAAAGTAAATACATGAAAAGATAGAAAGACGAAAAGAGCTCTAAGGAGGCCCTGCTCCTTCCGATCTAGAATTATCTACTCCATCCCTTAACCAGGACTGCCTTAGATTCTCAATTTCTTCTTCTAGCTCTCCCCTTTTCTGCAGCGCGTCCTGAAGCGCCCGACGAAGTCGCTGGCTCTCGGCCTCCGCCTCTCGACGCTTCTTCCTCAAGACCTCGGATTCTGCCTCCGCATCCGCGACGGCCCGCTACTCGTATGCCAGTTGGATCTTCAGTTGTTGCAGCTCAGCTATCTTTTCCCCGAGGGAGACAGAAATTCCCTCAACGGTGCCTCTTAGGGCTTGGAGCTCATCAGAATCTCGGGCGGAAGTAAGCTATGCCCTGCTAGCCAGCTGCCTCTGGAGATGGACGACTTCGTCGGCCGCCGCCCTGAACCTCCCTTTATATTCTTCCATCTGCCTGCGCCAGCTAGCCCGATGCACGTCGTGGCTCACCTCGGCGTCCTGAAGTTGCTGCTGAAGGTCGGAGACCTTCTTCGACCACTCTTGGTCACCGTCGACCCAGGCCAAGAGCCGAGATGAATTTCCTTCCAGCTGGCCGATCTTTCCCTTCGCAGCTGACAGTTCCACCTTGAGGGCGCTGATCCTGGCGGCCTGGGCCCAAATTCGATCGCTGGCGCTCTTCTTGCATTCCTCGAGTTCCTTCGCGAAGTCCGCCTTCCTACGGCTATACTCCATGATTCCCTTCACGTGGAGATTCTGAAAGTGGGTGGCCTCAGCGGTGGCTTCAGAATGACCTTCTCTCAATCTGCGGAGCTCGCCTTCCATCTTCTTTAACTTCTTTGTCAGGTGAAGGACTTCCTTCTTCAGCCGCTGGATCGTCGATTTCAGCGGGACCCCCAGGGGCAGGGGGAGTGCTTCTGCAGGACACTGCCATCGGAAGGCAAAAGCGTCAAAGTACGACTCATTGCAGGAAGGAGAACAGAGAGAAGGAGGGGGGGAGGAGAAGCCGTCCGCAACAAGAAATTCAACTTTATTGATTGGATGATTTTTGAAGACAAACAGAAAAGAAAAATTGCGATGAAATAAAGGTACAAGATTGAAGGTCTCAAACCTCGGGGGTGGGGGTTGGAGAACTCGGCATCCCCGGCAAGGGGGCTGTGACAGCAGTGGCGGCTGGCGAGGGACCGGTCTCGTCTTCAGACTCCTCGCCTAGGAAGCTGAGGTCGAGCTCTGGAAATTTTCTGGCCACCTTCTCTTGGCAGAGCTCGAACCCCTTTATGAACGCTTCCTGGCCAAATTGGACCTTCAGGTCCCTCATCTCCGCAGAGGCCTTGAATTCCTCTACCGCAAGGACTCTGGCCTCCGAGACCAGGACCGGAGTTTGCTCGACCAAGTTGGTGACCTCGGCCTCTGCCTTTCTCGCCGATTCCTCCAAGGTCTGCCTCTCCTCCTCCCAGGCTCGTTTCTCTCTTTCCAGGGCCTCCTGGAGGGCGACTACTTCGGCCGTCTTTGCTTGGAGGCGAGCAACCTCGGCCTGACAGCGTTCCTCCACCTGGAGGATGTCCCTCCTCGCACGGCTCACCGCCTCGATATAGGCGAGGAGCTGGTGCCCAATCTGCAAGGGCGGCTAGGGAATTAGAACAAAGGTCGAATAGCCATGTAAATGAAGATCCGCTTACCTCAAGGAAGGACCCCAAAGAGTCCCAGGCCCGCTGCTCAGGATCGGCGCGGTCGATCCTCTCAACGACGTCAGGCAGAATGCAGCCGTCGATCAGCCGCCTGATCAAGTTCCTATCGTTGAAGGGATTCTCCGACCCCTCTTCAGAGCAGAGGGACTCGTCTGCAGCAGTTCGGCGGCTACTCGCCTTGCGGGCCACCGATTTCTTTCTTTTCCTCTCGGCTATGGGCGCCTCCGTGGAGCGGACCCCCGAAATGGGGGCCCCAGTCGGCGGGCTCCTCGAGGAGGCCCGGGGAGCCGTTGGCTCGGCATCCGAGGGAATGTTGATGGCCGAGGCCACCTGGACGGGTGTAGCTAAGCTCGACTCCTCCGCCCTGGCCCTCTTCGCCGATCCGGAGGTCGCAGCGCCCTTTCTCTTGTGGGCCCTAAGGCCCCTGGCAAGCATCCGCGCTGCTTCGGCGTCCATTCTTAAAAAAAAGAAAAAAAAAGAAGAGAAGAAAAAGAGAGAGAGAAAAGAAAAGAAGAAAAAGAAGCAAACCAATCAATCAAGAGTCAAAAAAAAAAAGAAAAAAAAAAGAGAGAAGAAAGGGGAAGAAAGAAAGAAAGAAACAGAGGGGAAAAAGAGAGAGAAGGAAGAAGAGGTAAAAAGAGAAAGGAAAAGGAGAAAGGCATGAAAAGAGAAGATAAGGTAAAAGATGAATACTCGCTGGATCTTGGGGACTCAGGCCGATGTTGAAAAAAAATTGCTCCCTCAGAAGATTGGGAAGGGAAGGAGCGGAGTAAGCTAGAAGCTTCCGAGCAGCCTGGAGGTCATCCTCCCCCAGGCTGGGGGCCCGGCGGACAGAATCCCTCAGAGAGCCCCAAGGGGGCAGGCCCAGTCTCAAGGTCGGGCAGTGGACGAAGAGATATTTTTCCTTCCAATTGTGGATTGAAGAAGGGGCGCCTTTCAGCAACCCCTTCTTGCTGAACTGGGGGGAGAAGTACCACCAGTCCTTCGTCGAAGGATGGCGCTTGAAAGTATAGAAGTGCCTAAACAGGGAGAGGGACGGTTGGACCTCGACTATGTGGCAAAGGGAGAGAAATCCTATCAAAAACCTAAAAAAATTTGGGGCCACGGAAGCCAAGGAGATGTCTAAGAAGCGAAAGAGGGCAACAACAAAGGGAGGAAGCGAAAGCCGGAGTCCGACACGGAACGCTTCCTAGTACAAACAAAAATGACCAGATGGGGGAGTGCTGGCCCGGTCAGAAGGGCCAGGCAGCTCCAGGTCGTACTCCGGAGGAACTCCATACTGAACCCTTATCAGAAGGAGTTCCTCCGAGGTCAGGGAACATGGAATGGCGCCCGGTGCAAAAACCGGGCGGAGCCCAGCCCCAGACGCAGGTTCGTCTACAGAGCAGGGGACCTGGGGGTGTGAGGCAGAAGAGCTCTCGGAACTGCAGGGAGTGGAAGAGCCGGAAGACATTTCGGGTAGTTTCGAAGGAGGGCTTTAAAGGTCCCTAAGAAGACGGACAGGATGGGGGACGAGAGGCCACAGGAAACTAACTCGGAGGGATGCAAAAAATAATGACAGAGAAGAAGTCCCTAGGCGGTGGGAAGAAGGTTGAAGGTGCTGGAACTAACCTATATCGCTCTGAGGGACCAGAGGGACGAAGACAGGGACGATTTGGAAGACACCTACGGCTCGAGAAGATGCCCACTGAAACAGAGCTCTCGAAGAGAAGGCAGACACTGATAGAAACTCTGAAACGGAATAGGGCACCTAAAGGTGGGAGGACGGGTTTAAATAGACCCTGGGATCCGGCGCCATAATGATCACGAATCCCCCCAAGCCAATCCTCACCCAGCACGTGTCCCACTCCCCCCGGCGGGTGGCTAAAAGCGGCTGATGGATAAGCAGGGCCATTATGGCACCGTACCTGGGCCAGTAGATCGGTGAGAATTTCGAAGGGTCCCTTCGTATCGCCCCGATCCGGAAAGACTCCAGCACGCGCAAATTTAATGCCAAAATATCTGGGGGTGGCAGTGCGCAGGATTCGAGGGGACGGTTTCGGCTGTGCCCATCTCTCTGTACTTCCTTCGTTCGAAATTCAAACTCGGAAGTAGGGGGACTGGTGTTGGGTATAAAATACCCACAGCCAAAGTCCTCAGCAGAATCAGCTCAAGGAGGACTCCGCCCGGACTCCTATGGGAATCGGGCTCCGATCGTAGCATCAACTCCAGGAGGACTCCGCTCGGACTCCTACGGGAGCCGAGATTCGTCCTCGACTCCAACGGCTGCAGACAGACTTCGTCCGGACTCCTACGGGAGCCGGACTCCGCCGACAACTTCAACCACAAGTAGACTCCGCCCGAACTCCTACGGGAGCCGGGCTCCGTCCTCAACATCAACTGCCGGTAAGCCTTGTCCGGACTCCTACGGGAGCCGGACTTCGCCTTTGATTTTAATTGCAGGAAGACTCCGCCCGGACTCCTACGGGAGCCGGGCTTCATCCTTGACTCCAACGGCTGCAGACAGACTTCGTCCGGACTCCTACGGGAGCCGGACTCCGCCGACAACTTCAACTGCAAGTAGACTCCGCCCGAACTCCTACGGGAGCCAGGCTCCATCCTCAACATCAACTACCGGTAAGCCTTGTCCGGACTCCTACGGGAGCCGGACTTCGCCTTTGATTTTAATTGCAGGAAGACTCTGCCCGGACTCCTACGGGAGCCGGGCTTCATCCTCGACTCCAACGGCTACAGACAGACTTCGTCCGGACTCCTACGGGAGCCGGACTCCACCGACAACTTCAACCGCAAGTAGACTCCGCCCGGACTCTTACGGGAGCCGGGCTCCGTCCTCAACATCAACTGCCGGTAAGCCTTGTCCGGACTCCTACGGGAGCCGGACTTCGCCTTTGACTTTAATTGCAGGAAGACTCCGCCCGGACTCCTATGGGAGCTGGGCTTCATCCTCGACTCCAACGGCTGCAGACAGACTTCGTCCGGACTCCTACGGGAGCCGGACTCCGCCGACAACTTCAACCGCAAGTAGACTCCGTCCGGACTCTTACGGGAGCCGGGCTCCGTCCTCAACATCAACTGCCGGTAAGCCTTGTCCAGACTCCTACGGGAGCCGAACTTTGCCTTTGACTTTAATTGCAGGAAGACTCCGCCCGGACTCCTACGGGAGCCGGGCTTCATCCTCGACTCCAACGGCTACAGACAGACTTCATCCGGACTCCTACGGGAGCCGGACTCCGCCGACAACTTCAACCGCAAGTAGACTCCGCCCGGACTCTTACGGGAGCCGGGCTCCGTCCTCAACATCAACTGCCGGTAAGCCTTGTCCAGACTCCTACGGGAGCCGGACTTCGCCTTTGACTTTAATTGCAGGAAGACTCCGCCCGGACTCCTATGGGAGCCAGACTTCATCCTCGACTCCAACGACTGCAGACAGACTTCGTCCGGACTCCTACGGGAGCCGGACTCCACCGACAACTTCAACCGCAAGTAGACTCCGCCCGAACTCCTACGAGAGCCGGGCTCCGTCCTCAACATCAATTGCCGGTTAGCCTTGTCCGGACTCCTACGGGAGCCGAACTTCGCCTTTGACTTTAATTGCAGGAAGACTCCACCCGGACTCCTACGGGAGCCGGGCTTCATCTTCGACTCCAACGGCTGCAGACAGACTTCATCCGGACTCCTACGGGAGCCGGACTCCGCCGACAACTTCAACCGCAAGTAGACTCCGCCCGGACTCTTACGGGAGCCGGACTTCGCACCTGATTTTGATTGCAGGGGACTCCGCTCGGACTCCTACGGGAGCCGAGCTCCGCCCGCAATTTCAACTCCGAGAGGACTCCGCCCGGACTCCCACGGGAGCCGGACTCCGCCCATGACTCCGACCTCAAGGGGGACCCCGCCCGGACTCCCACGGGAGCTGGGCTTCGTCGCCAACTTCGACTGCCAGTAAGATCCGTCCGGACTCCTACGGGAGCCAGACTTCGCACCTGATTTTGATTGCAGGGGACTCCGCCCGGACTCCTATGGGAGCCGGGCTCCGCCCACGACTCCAACCGCAAGGAGGACTCCGCCCGGACTCCTACGGGAGCTAGACTCCGTCATCAGCTCCGACCGCTGCCGAACTTCAGCCGACGGATCTGCACTCCCTGGCAGGCCACAATAACGGCCACCATCCTGCTCCACTTCCTGCGGCGGATTCCGTGCAGCTCCATCACTCCCTGACAGGCCGCAGTAACGGTCACAGCACTGCTCCACTTCCTACGATGGATTCGGCGCAGCTCCATCACTCCCTGATAGGCCGCAGTCACGGTCACAGCACTACTCCACTTCCTACGACGGATCTGGCGCAGCTCCACTACTCCCTGGCAGGCCACAATAACGGCCGCGATCCTGCTCCACTTCCTGCGACGGATACCATGCGATTCTTCCATCCGCTGGCAAGTCACGACAACAGACGCCGCTCCACTCCCCGTGACAGACTCCACGTGGCACACCCCGGTGATAGCCACGGGTCCACTCCACTACTCTTCGCAGCAAACTCTGCCTGACCCTGGGCAGCCCACTGCCAGACGGTTACAGATGTCGCTGTCAGGCTACTGCCCCCTCCGCCTATAAAAGGGGGCTCCAGATACGTTATTCAATAAGCTCTCATCTTTCATTTAAAAACCCTGCTAAATTCTCCGTTCGAGCACTCCATTCTTGTTGAGGCAGAGAACTGACTTGAGCATCGGAGGGTCTTGCCGGAGCAACCCCACCTCCGGTTTAGACTTCCTTTGCAGGTTCCGGCGGCGACCGCGACTTCCTCGACTCCAGCTTCTCCGACGCAAGCGAATTTTTGCACCAACAGGATTATTTTCCTGATTTATTCAGTTAAAGGTATATACTGCTTACTGGGCTGTTTAGCTCATGATGAGTTTTTATATTTTTCTTACAGATCCAGAAAATTAGCATGATGCAGGATTTCGGTTGGGAGAGCGATTAGAGATGGAGTTAGCTCATTGATTTAGGATTTTCTCAGAATTGATTCAAGACTTTTATTTTTTTTAGTGTTGACTTTGTCGGACAATTGTTTTTCTTTTGGACACTGAGTTTTGATTTGTTAATAATTTAAAAAATGATTTAACTTTATGTGTAAGATATCATGATGAGATGCCTTGCATTCTTATGGGAAAAGTTTTCTATGAGTATGCGGCAGTTGCCATGACCCTCGATTCAAATTTCGGATCAGGGGCGTGACAATTAATATGGTATCAGAGCATAAGTAGATAGATAAAGACATGTAGAATAGAGTGAGCGAGTGATGGGTAGTGTTGGGTATAAAATCCCCCCCCAGTCGAAGTTCGTGACAGGAGTGACCCTCCAGGGATTCTACCGATTTTCGACCTTCGGCGACATCTTTCCGAACCTCTCCGACGGTCGAGCCTCCGCAACATTCCCAAGTTCTGCCGATGGATAAACCCCCACCAGCGTCGACCGGATTCTTCACGATGGACGGACTCCACCCAAGTTTTCACGATGATCGACCACCTTCTAGACTTCATCCGGACTCCTACGAGAGCCGGACTTCATCTCCGACTCCAACTGCAGGAAGACTTCATCCAGACTCCTACGGGAGCCGGACTTCATCCCCGACTCCGGCTGCAGGAAGACTTCATCCGGACTCCTACGGGAGCCGGACTTCATCCCCGACTCCAGCTGCAGGAAGACTTCGTCCGGACTCCTACGGGAGTCGGACTTCATCCCCGACTCCTACTGCAGGAAGACTTCGTCCGGACTCCTACGGGAGCCGGACTTCGTCCCCGACTCCAGCTGCAGGAAGACTTCGTTCGGACTCTTACGGGAGCCAGACTTCGTCCCCAACTCCAACTGCAGGAAGACTTCATCTGGACTCCTACGGGAGCTGGATTTCATCCCCGACTCCAATTGCAGGAAGACTTCATCTGGACTCCTACGGGAGCTGGACTTCATCCCCGACTCCGGCTGCAGGAAGACTTCATCCAGACTCCTATGGGAGCCGGACTTCATCCCCGACTCTGGCTGCAGGAATACTTCATCCGGACTCCTACGGGAGTCGGACTTCATCCCCGACTCCGGCTGCAAGAAGACTTCATCTGGACTCCTACGGGAGCCGGACTTCATCCCTGACTCCGGCTGCAGGAAGACTTCGTCCGGACTCCTACGGGAGCCGGACTTCATCCCCGACTCCAACTGCAGGAAGACTTCGTCCGGACTCCTACGGGAGCTGGACTTCGTCCCTGACTCTGGCGCAGGAAGACTTCGTCCGGACTCCTACGGGAGCCGGACTTCGTCCCCGACTCCAACTACAGGAAGACTTCGTCCGGACTCCTACGGGAGCTGGATTTCATCTCCGACTCCAACTGCAGGAAGACTTCATCCGGACTCCTACGGGAGCTGGACTTCATCCCCGACTCTGGCTGCAGGAAGACTTCGTCCGGACTCCTACGGGAGCCGGACTTCATCCCCGACTCCGGCTGCAGGAAGTCTTCATCCGGACTCCTACGGAAGCCGGACTTCTGCCCAGAACTCCTGTTGTAGGTAGATCTCATCTGAACTCCTACAAAGGCCAGGCTCTGAACTTCTCCAGCAAGCGATCTACCCCGAGCTTCTACTATAAGCGGTCTACTTCAAATTTCTACTATGAGTGATCTGCATCGGATTTTCACTGTAAGCCTTCACCTGAGCTCCCATTATGGATGCATTCCTTTCGGATCTCCATTGCAGGCAGGCCTCGACCGAGTTCCCTCGACAAATGATCCCCATCTGGGCTTCTACGGAGATCGGATTCCGACTGAACTCCTATAGTGGATAGACTCCGGACGAACTCCTACGGCACACGGATTCCAGCAGCTGGACCCCTCCAGCGGATGGCTCTCGCCTATGGTATTAACGCCCAATAGCACCCAATGATAGAAGGCTCGCCAGTAACATCCGAGCTCCTCTCAGATGGATAGCTACCTCTCTCTGCCAGACGCTTCAACTAAGCTTCGACCGACAGGCCTGGACTCCCTGACAGGCCACAGTAATGGCCACAACTCTGCTCCACTTCCTGTGATGGATACTGTGTGGCTCCACCATTCCCTGGCAGGCCACAGTAATGGCCACGACTCTGCTCCACTTTCTGTGATGAATTCCGCCCGGCTCCTCCACTCTCTGGCAAGTCGCGACAACGGACGTCGCTCCACTCCACGCGACAGGCTCCGCGTGGCAGGCCACGGTGATGGCCATGATTTCACTCCACTACTCTTCATAACAAACTCCTCCTGGCCCCTAGCAGCCCACTGCCAGACGGTTACAAACGTCGCTATCAGCCTGTTGCACCCTCCGCCTATAAAAGGGGGACCCTAGATACGTTATTCTCTAAGCTCTAATTTCTATCTCAAAACTCTGTTAAAATTTCTGTTCGAGCGCTCCACTCTTGTTGAGGCAGAGAACTGACTTGAGCGTCGGAGGGTCTTGCCGGAGCACCCCCAACTTCGGTTTAGACTTCCTTTGCAGGTCCCGACGGCGACCGCGACTTCCTCGACTCCAGCTTCTCTGATGCAGGTGAATTTTTGCACCAACAGGATTGGTGCTAGAGGAAGTGGCTGTGTCTTCACAGTACCCTTGTTCTTAAAAGAGCGCTCAACGGGACCACCTTCGGTCATCTTCTTCGACATCCCCTTCTCCTTCCTCTACTAGATCTTCGCCCGATGCCTCCCCGCAAAGCATCCACTCGGCGATCTACGGCCTCCACGGCCAGATCTCAGGCCTCGGCCTCACCTCCAGTTTTTCAGGCTCCTCCTCCTCCTCTGGCAACGACGGTTGGCGCAGAACAATTTGACCTACTGGTTCAGCAGGTCAGAGGCCTCACTGAAGCGGTGCAGGCCATACAGCAGCAGCAGTAGCCGCAGGCATCAGTGCGACTGGAGGGAGCATCGCCAGAACTCCAAAATCCGATGGTAGGATGGGCCACTTGGGCCAATCGCCCCGTCTTTCCTAGAAAGATGAATCCGAGGGTGGAGAGCCCTCAGTCAGATCACGATTCTACTCTTGAAAGATCTCTACCTCCATTCTGCCAGAAGACCCTCGAGACCCGCAGTCGAGAGGATTTTCTGGATCAAAAGCTTCGGGAGATGAACCGGCAGATCGAGGAACTCCACCACGCACCCCCCGCTTATGGTGAGGACATTTGTACTGACCCTTCCTTCTCTCAAATGATCATGCAGGAACCGATCCCATCAAACTTCAAGCTCCCTCAATTTGAAAGCTACGACGGGACTTCGGATCCAGTTGACCACCTGGAGGCCTTCCGGATAATGATGCTGCTCCATGGTGCACCTGACGCCATCCTGTGTCGAGCTTTTCCATCCACCTTGAAGGGAGCAACGAGAAACTGATACTTGGCACTAAAGCCAGGTATCATCTTTTCCTTTGATCAGATGAGCCACCAGTTTGTGGCTCATTTTGTTAGCAGCCGGCATCCCCGGAGGGGTTCGGAGTCCCTCATCAACATCAAGCAAAGGGAGGGAGAGTCAATTCGTGCTTACGTCAACCATTTCAATGTCGCCACGTTGGAGGTCCGAAACTTGGACCAATCGATCACGATGGCCACTCTGAAAGGCAGCCTTCAGAAGAATGACCTTCTATTCTCCCTGAAAAAGAAGTACCCCAGGGATTTTGTCGATCTGTTGGCTCGGGCCGAAGGGTACGCCCGAGTAGAAGAAGCCTTCAAAATGAAGGATGAGGAGACCGCGAGAGAGCGGCAAGCGGGAGAATCGAGTAAGCCCACAGTCAAAAAAGGGCCGAGAGAAGCTCGGCCACGTTCTCGAACTCCTCTTGGGCCCAAGCACACCCAGACTCCTCCCCGAGCACGTAGGCAGAGAAGCCCGGAGCGCCGGGTTCGGTGGGGCTCTCTCCCAAGAAGATTCCGCAGCTATGCCCCCCTCAACGCATCGAAAACCTAGCTGCTGATGGAAGTCAGAGAGCAGCTCCCAAGGCCGGAAAGGATGCGCACGTACCCCGGAAAGTGCAATCTTAATAAGTTCTGCCTCTACCATCGTGACCACGGCCACGACACAGAGGAATGCATTCAGCTCCGAAATGAGATCGAGGAGCTCATCAGATGAGGTCGGCTCGATAGGTTCATTCGACGTCGGTCTGAGGGTAGAGAGGATCGGCCAAGGGCCCTGCCGCAGCCTGAGCCACTGAGGAGGGAAGAGTAGCCCAGAGATTGGCCTCCAATTGGGATCATCAACTCCGTCTTTGGAAAATTTTGATAGGAAGTAGACTTTCTACGGCCCTGAGATTTGAAAAACCTATAAATGTATTACGAATGACTTCTCTTTAAATCGAGATTCCTTTCAGATTTGCACATCTTTCTTTTTTGGCATGGATTTGTAACGATAGGGGATGACCCCTTCGGACAACGAAAATAAATCCTAATATGGGCAAAGTTGAAAGTCTGATTATTTGTAGACCGGATGGGGGGAGAGGCCACACAGCGCCCATATGCACCCCCACAGTCATGTTAGAGACAGGAGGAGAACCTCGCCCTAACATGAGCAAGGTCGAAGGCCCGATTATTTGCAGACCAGAAGGGGAGAGAGGCCATACAGCGTCCATATGCACCCCCACAGCCATGTTAGGGACAGGAGGAGAACCTCGTCCTAACATGAGCAAGGTCGAAGGCCCGGTTATTTACAGACCGGAGGAGGGAGAGGCCATACAGCACCCATATGTGCCCCCACAGCCATGTTGGGGACAGGAGGAGAACCTCGCCCTAACATGAGCAAGGTCAAAGGCCCGATTATTTACAGACTGAAGGGGGGAAAGGCCATACAGCGCCCATATGCGCCCCCACAACCATGTCGGGGATAGGAGGAGAACCTCACCCTAACATGAGCAAGGTCGAAGGCCCGGTTATTTGTAGACCGGATGGGGGGAGAGGCCATACAGCACCCATATGTGCCCCTGCAGCCCTGTTAGGAACAGAAGGAGAACCTCATCCTAACTTGAGCTGAAATCGATTACATCAGAAATAGGAAAAGAATCTCGTCCTGACACCAATTAAGGTCCGGCCATCTGAGACCCGACAAGAAAAAAGAAAACCTCCCCGGCGGCCCTTCTACGCTACCGCGACTCCGTGAAAAGCTGGAAAGAGTCCTTGCCTAAAAGAAGGAGGGAGATGTGAAGGAACAGTGGTGGGCTACCCCAATGAAAAATGGAGGCCGAACTACACTAAAGACACAAAGGACCTCGTCTCCGTGAAGGAGGAAGAGAAAGCGAGATCTACGGTCACGAACAAAAAGGCGAATCAACACGGCAATGGCTAGGAACCTCCAAACGGTGTCGACGTTGAACAAATAAAAAAATACAAGAAACTCGGTAATGACGATCTAATACAAAGATGAGCAAGGAACCTTCGAACATCATCAACATCGCACGGGACAAAAATGAAAGAAGTCTGGTGGACGATGATTCAACACGACGCACGGGTAAGGTAACAAAGATCTTCTTTTTATTTCATTAGCAAAGTGTGCGTTACAGAGCCCGGAAGGTCAAAAAAACAAACAAAAAAAAATAACAAACAAACAGACGGCAAAAGAAGACACATAGAAGGACAAAAGGCAAAAGAGCCCTAAGGGGGCCCGGCTTCCTCCGACTTCAAACTTTCGGCTTCGATCCGCATCAGGGAGCGCTTTAAGCTCTCGACTTCTTCTTCCAATTCTTTCTCCCTCATTAGCATCTCCACATACCTCCAATGAAGCCGCTGGCTTTCGTTCTCCGCCTCTCGGTGCCTCTTTCTCAAGACCTCGGATTCCGCCTCTGCGTCTTTGACTGCCTGCTGCTCGTATACCAACTGGATCTTCAATTGCTGCAGCTCGGCCTTCCCCTCTCCAAGGATGACAGATAGCTCTTCTATAGTCCCTCTCAGGGATTGGAGTTCGTCGGGATCCCGAACGGGAGCAAACGGTGCTCCTTCAGATAACTGCCTTTGAAGGCGGGCAACCTCGTCGGTCGCCATCCTGAGCTTCCCTCTGTAGTCGTCCACCTGCTTGCACCAGCCAGCCTGGTATGCGTTATAGTTCACCTCGGCCTCCTGGAGCTGTTGCTGAAGGTCGGAGACCTTCTTCGACCATTCTCGATCGCAGTCAGCCCGAGTCGAAAGCCAGGACGAGCTTCCTTCCAACTAGCCGATCATCTCCTGTGCGGCCGATAGCTCCGCTTTGAGAGAGCTGATCTTGGAAGCTTGAGCCCAAGACCGGTCACTGGCGTGCTTCTTATGCTTCTCGAGCTCCTTCTCGAAGTTTACTTTCCTTCGACTGTACTCCATGATCCCCTTCACATGAAGGTTCCGAAAGTGGGTGGCCTCTACGGTGGCCTCAGAGTGGCTCTCCCTCAACCTGCGAAGTTCGCCATCCATCTCCTTTGACCTTTTTGTTAAATGATGAACTTTTTTCTTCAGACGTTGGATCGTGGACTTCAGCAGAATTCCCTGTGGCAAGGGAAGTGCTTCGGCAGGATACTGCCATCGGGAGACAAAAGCGTCAAGACGTGTCTCATAGCAGAAATAAAAAAAGAGGGGGAAGAGTGGAGAAGCCCTCCATAAGGAGAAACCCAATTTTATTGATTGAATATTTCTTAAAAATAAAAGGGAAAAGAAAAATTGTAATAAAAGAAAAATACAAAGTCAGAGGTCTCAGACCTCTGAAATAGGAGTCGGGGAGCTCGATATTCTTGGAAGGGGAGCTGCGATGGCAGTGGCAGTGGGAGAGGACCCGACTTCGTCTCCAGATGCCTCATCCAAGAAGCTGAGGTCGAGCTTGAAAACTTTTTTGACCACCTTCTCTTGACAGAGCTCGAATCCTTTGATGAATGCTTCTTGGCCGAACTTGACGTTCAGGTCTCTCATCCCCGCAGAGGCCTTGAACTCCTCCACTGCTAGGACCCTGGCCTTCGAGATCAGAACCAAAATTTGCTCCGTCAAATTTGTGACCTCGGCCTCCGCCTTCCTCACCATCTCCTCCGAGGCCTGCTTTTTCCTCTCAAGGGCCTCTTGGAGGTTGGCTACCTTGACAGTCTTTTCTTTGAGGCGGGCAGTTTCGGCCCGGCGATCCTCCTTCGCCTGGATGGCATCCCTCGCCTAGTTCGTCGCCTCGATGTTGGCAAGGAGCTGGTGCCCGATTTGCAAGGGCGGCTAGGAGGTCAAAACGAAAGTTGAGAAGCTAATTAGATGAAGGTGCGAGGGGAAGGAGGAAAGTGAATCTGTTTACCTTGAGAAAAGATCCTAGAGAGTCCCAAACCCGCTATTCGGGATCGACATGAACGATCCTCTGGACGACTTCGGGCAGGACGCAGCCGTCGATCAGTCGCTTTATCAGGTCCCTGTCATTAAAGAGATTCTCCCCTGGCTCTTCCTCGGAATCGTGGGACTCTTCGATGGCAGCTCGGCGGCTACTCACCCTGCGGGCCACCGTCTTCCTTCTCCTCTCCCTCTCGACCCCTGGCACCTCCTCGAAGTGGGCCCCTGAGGTGGAAACCTCAGCGGGAGAACTCCTTGAAGAGGCCCAGGGAGCCGAGGGCTCAGCATCTGAAGGAACATCGACCGTGAGGGCCGCCTGGGCAGGCGTGGCCGAGCTCGTCTCCTCCGTTCTGGCTTTCTTTGCCGATCTAGAGGCCACGACGCCTTTTCTTTTGTGAGCCTTGAGGCCCCTGGCGAGCATCCGTGCTGCTTCGACGTCCATTCTTAAAAAAAAAAAAAAAGAAAAAGAAAAAAAGAAGAGAGAGAAAAAGAGATCAGTAATGGAAGCGAAAAAGGAAGAAGTGATGTGTAAAAAAAAAGAGAGAAGAAGAGCAGGAGAAAAGAAGAGGAAAGGAAAGATGGGATACTCGCAGGATCCAGGGGGCTCAAGCCGATGTTGAACAAAAATTGCTCCTTCAGAAAGTTGGGAAGGGAAGGAGTTGAATAACTAAGAAGCTTCCGGATGGCCTGAAGGTCGTCCTCCCCCAGGTTCGGAGCCCGACGGATAGAGTCTCTTAGGGAGCCCCAAGGGGGCAATCCCAGCCTCAAGGTCGGGTATTGGACGAAGAGGTACTTTCCCTTCCAGTTATGGATTGAAGATGGAGCACCTTTCAGCAACCCCTTCTTGCCAAACTGGGGGGAGAAATACCACCAGTCCTTTGCCGAGGGGTGGCGCTTGAAGGTGTAAAAATATCTAAACAAAGAAAGAGATGGCTGAACTTCGACTACGTGGCAAAGAGAGAGGAACCCTATCAAAAACCTAAAGGAATTCGACGTGACTGAAGCTAAAGAAATATCTAAAAAATGGAAAAGAGCGATGACGAAGGGCGGGAGCGGAAGTCGGAGCCCAGCACGGAAGGCCTCCTGGTACAGGCAAAAACAGTCAGGTGGGGGGTGCTAGCCCGGTCGGCGGGATCAGGAAGCTTCAGATCATACTCCGGAGGAACTCCATACTGAACCCTTATTAGTAAAAGTTCATCCGAAGTCAGAGAACAGGGAATGGCACCCGACGCAAAAATCGGGCGAGGCCCAGCCCTAGATGTGGGTTCGTCTACAGTATGAGGGTTCTGGGGGGCTGAGGCGGATGAACTCCTGGAACCACTAGAAGCGGAGGTGCCAAAAGATATTTCAAACAAGGACCCTAAAAATCTCAGAGAAATCAGGCAGAATAAGAGGCGAAAGGTTTGCCGGGACCAAACCAGAGGAATGCGGCAGAAGAAAAATGGAGGAGAAGGGGCACCTAGATGGCAAGAAAAGGAACGAAAGTTTCGGGACTAACCTAAGTCGCTCTGAAGGATGCAGAGGTGCGAGGATAGGGATGACTCGAAAAATGCTTAGGGCCAAGGTGGACGCTAAGGAGGGTCAGAGCTCTCGAAGAGAAGGCAGACACCGACAGAACTTTCAGGCGGAATGAGACTCCTGAAGGCAGAAAGGCAGGTTTAAATAGACCCTGGGATCCGGTGCTATAATGATCGTGGATCTCCCCAGGCCGACCCATGCTCGCCACGTGTCCCACTCGCCACAGCAGGCGGCTAAAAGCGACTGACAACTGACAAAGCCATTACTGCACCTTACCTGGGTCAGCGCTCCAGCGGAAATTCTGAAAGGTCCCTTCGGATCGCCCCGATTTGAAAAGACTCCAGCATGCGCGCATTAAATGCCAGAATATCTGAGGGCGATTGTGCACAGGATTCAAGAGGATAACTTCGGCTGTGAAAATTTTTCTGTACTTTCTTCATTCGAAACTCGAACTCGAAAGTAGGGGGACTAGTGTTGGGTATAAAATCCCCTCCCAGCTGAAGTTCATGACATGAGTGACCCTCCAGGGATTCTATCGACTTCCGACCTTTGGTGACATCTTTCCGAACCTCTCCGACGGTCGAGCCTCCGCAACATTCCCAAGTTCTGTCGATGGATAAACCCCCATTAGCGTCGACCGGATTCTTCACGACGGACGGACTCCACCCAAGTTTCCACGATGATCGACCACCTTCTAGACTTCATCCGGACTCCTACGGGAGCCGGACTTCATCTCCGACTCCAACTGCAGGAAGACTTCATCCGGACTCCTATGGGAGCTGGACTTCATCCCCGACTCCGGCTGCAGGAAGACTTCATCCGGACTCCTACGGGAGCCAAACTTCATCCCCGACTCTGGCTGCAGGAAGACTTCATCCGGACTCATACGGGAGCCGGACTTCGTCCCCGACTCTGGCTGCAGGAAGACTTCGTCCGGACTCCTACGGGAGTCGGACTTCGTCCCCAACTCCAACTGCAGGAAGACTTCGTCCGGACTCCTACGGGAGCTGGACTTCATCCCCGACTCCGGCTGTAGGAAGACTTCGTTCGGACTCCTACGGGAGCCGGACTTCGTCTCCGACTCCAACTGCAGGAAGACTTCGTCTGGACTCCTACGGGAGCCGGATTTCATCCCCGACTCCAACTGCAGGAAGACTTCATCCGGACTCCTACGGGAGCCGGACTTCATCCCTGACTCTGGCTGCAGGAAGACTTCATCCGGACTCCTACGGGAGCCGGACATCATCCCCGACTCCGGCTGCAGGAAGATTTCATCCGGACTCCTACGGGAGCCGGACTTCATCCCCGACTCCGGCTGTAGGAAGACTTCGTCCGGACTCCTACGGGAGCCGGACTTCGTCCCCGACTCTGGCTGTAGGAAGACTTCGTCCGGACTCCTACGGGAGCCAGACTTCATCCCCGACTCCAACTGCAGGAAGACTTCGTCCGGACTCCTACGGGAGCCGGACTTCATCCCCGACTCTGGCTGCAGGAAACTTCGTCCAGACTCCTATAGGAGCCGGACTTCATCCCCGACACCAACTGCAGGAAGACTTCGTCCGGACTCCTATGGGAGCCAGATTTCGTCCCCGACTTCAACTGCAGGAAGACTTCATCCAGACTCCTACGGGAGCCGGACTTCGTCCCCGACTTCGGCTGCAGGAAGACTTCATCTGGACTCCTACGGGAGCCGGACTTCATCCCCGACTCTGGCTGCCGGAAGACTTCATCCGGACTCCTACAGGAGTCGGACTTCATCCCCGACTCCGACCGCAGAAAGACTTCATCCGGACTCCTACGGGAGCCAGACTTCATCCCTGACTCCAACTGCAGGAAGACTTCGTCCGGACTCCTACGGGAGCCAGACTTCATCCCCGACTCCAACTGCAGGAAGACTTCGTCCGGACTCCTACGGGAGCCAGACTTCATCCCCGACTCCAACTGCAGGAAGACTTCGTCCGGACTCCTACGGGAGCCGGATTTCATCCCCGACTCCAACTGCAGGAAGACTTCATCCAGACTCCTATGAAAGCCAGACTTCGTCCCCGACTCCGGCTGCAGGAAGACTTCATCTGGACTCCTACAGGAGCCGGACTTCATCCCCGACTCTGGCTGTAGGAAGTCTTCATCCGGACTCCTACGGAAGCCGGACTTCCACCCAGAACTCCTGTTGCAGGTAGATCTCATTCAAACTCCTACAAAGGCCAGGCTCCGAACTTCTCCCGCAAGCGATCTACCCCAAGCTTCTGCTATAAGCGGTCTACTTCAAATTTCTACTATAAGTGGTCCGCGTCGGAATTTCACTGTAAGCCTTCACCTGAGCTCCCATTATAGACGCATTCCTTTCGAATCTCCATTGCAGGCAGGCCTCGACTGAGTTCCCTCGACAAATGATCCCCATCCGGGCTTCTATGGAGATCGGATTCTGACTGAACTCCTGTAGTGGATAGACTCCGGATGAACTCCTATGGCTCACGGATTCCAGCAGCTGGACCCCTCCAGCGGATGGCCCTCACCTATGGTATTAACGCCCAACAGCACCCAACGATAGAAGGCTCGCCAGCAACGTCTGAGCTCCTCTCAGATGGATAGCTATCTCTCTCCACCAGACGCTTCAACTAAGCTTCGACCGACAGGCCTGGACTCCCAGACAGGCCACAGTAATGGCCACAACTCTGCTCCACTTCCTGCGATGGATACTACGTGGCTCCACCATTCCCTGGTAGGCCACAGTAATGGCCACGACTCTGCTCCACTTCCTACGATGGATTCCGCACGGCTCCTCCACTCTCTGGCAAGTCGCAACAACAGACGCCGCTCCATTCCACGCAACAGGCTCCGCGTGGCAGGCCACGGTGATGGCCACGATTTCACTCCACTACTCTTTATAACAAACTCCTCCTGGCCCTGAGCGGCCCACTGCCAGACGGTTACAAACGTCGCTATCAGCCTGTTGCACCCTCCGCCTATAAAAGGGGGACCCCAGATACGTTATTCTCTAAGCTCTAATTTCTATCTCAAAACTTTGCTAAAATTTCCGTTCGAGCGCTCCACTCTTGTTGTGGCAGAGAACTGACTTGAACGTCAGAGGGTCTTGTCAGAGCACCCCCAACTCCGGTTTAGACTTTCTTTGCAAGTCCCGATGGCGACCGTGACTCCCTCGACTCCAACTTCTCCGATGCAGGTGGATTTTTGCACCAACAGGTAGATATTAGGAAATTGAAAGGTTAGTTATGATGATTATGATCTGACCTATCTTAAGTAAGTTTATAACCTTATTAAGGATAAGTTATTATCTCAAATTTATCATAGGTCAATATGCCTCCACGACAAACGAAGAATACTCAAGGAGTGGTAGGAGGGACATCAAATCCACTTGGCGATAACACTCCTCAATTAAATAGCGGTACAACTCAGCAAGAAGGAATCCTTGATCCTATCAAAAATACTCCGACAGTACAGGAGGAGCCAAATATGACTCAACTAATGCAAATCCTGATCGGAGTAGTTCAAACACAGCAACAGTTACTTCAACAACAACATGCACAGCCACGTCAGTATTTTCCACCGACATCTGAACATGGAGAACACCCGATGCAGAGAAACAATATCGTCGAGTTTAAGAAGCTAGTCCCTCCAGCCTTCAAAGGGACCATCGAGCCACTAGAAGCATATAACTGGATTATGAAAATGGAGAAGGCATTCGCCGTGCAAGAATGCCACGATGAAGAGAAGATCCACTTCACAGCATATCTGTTACAAGGTGAGGCATACAACTGGTGGCGTATATTGGAACAAAAATATGAGCATGATAGGATACCACTCACTTGGGAGAGATTTCGAGATGAATTCTTTGACAAGTACTTCTCCCGAAGTATCAGAATACAGAAAGAGCAGGAGTTCATTCATCTGAAACAGGAGAACAGATCCGTTGCAGAATATGAAGCTAAATTCACGGAGTTAGCCAAGTTTGTTTCAAGATTAGTTGAGATTGAGCAAGACATAGTACACAAATTTGAAATGAGACTGAAGACAGAAATCAAAAAATAAGTTGTACCCTATGAGCTAACTACCTATGCCTCAGTTGTAAATAAAGCTCTAATAATTGAGAGAGAAGTTAATGAAGCACATGCGGAGCGAGAACGAAATCAGAAGAAGAGAAATAGGTTTGGTGAAACTCAAGGATGAAATCAGAATAATAAGGGTCCAGCAAAGAAGCCAGCAATTGATAAGAATCGTGAGAATGAGGCAGCTAGATGTTCGAGATGTGGCCGAAGAGAGCATGAGTCTTCTAATTGCCCATGGAATACTGGTTCATATTTTAGATGTGGACAGAAAGGACACAAGATTGCAGATTGCCCCCAGATGGATGAAAATAGACCCACACAAACAAAGGACGGAGGTCAAAGGCCGAAAACTCAAGGAAGGATCCATGCACTCACACAACAGGATGCTCAGGCCTCCAATGCTGTGGTGACAGGTATCATTCCTATATCTGATATTCATGCTTCAGTTTTGTTTGATTCTGGTGCTACACACTCCTTTATATCTACTACTTTTATTAGACAACATGATATAGTATGTAAACCTATGAAAACCAAATTATATGTTGAGACACCAGTAGGTGGTATTCTGAGTACTGAAAGTGTGTGCAAGTCATGTAGTATCAGAATAGGAGAAAGAGAATTATCGATAGATTTGGTGGTCCTGGATATGCATGATTTCGATGTCATTCTAGAAATGGATTGGCTAGCTACTTATCATGCCTCTGTGGATTGTCATGGAAAGAGAGTGAATTTTCACATACCGAAAGAATTAACATTCAGTTTTGGTGGAAGTACAGGAACCACCCCTCCACGTATTATTTCATTTGTGCAAGCTAGACAGATGCTAAGAAAGGGATGTAGAGATTACCTAGTATCAATAAAGAATAAAGAACATGATGAATTGAAGTTATAGGATATTCCTATCGTAAATGAATTTTTGGATGTATTCATTGATGATTTAACCAGACTACCACCAGACAGAGAAATTAAATTTATCATTGAGTTGGCACCCAATACCAGTCCGATTTCTAAAGCTCCTTACAGAATGGCCCCTATAGAGTTGAAGGAGTTAAAAGATCAATTACAAAATTTATTGGATAAAGATTTTATAAGGCATAGTGTATCTCCTTAGGGAGCTCCAGTCTTATTTGTGAAGAAAAAGGATGGTAGTATGAGACTTTGTATCGACTATAGAGAGTTGAATAAGAATACTATCAGAAATAAGTATCCTCTACCTCAGATCGATGATTTGTTTGATCAGCTGCAAGGTGCACAAGTCTTTTCTAAAATTGATCTTCATTCAGGATATCATCAATTAAAAATCAAAACAGAGGACATACCAAAGACTGCATTTAGAACTCGTTATGGACATTATGAATTTCTAGTGATGCCTTTTGGGTTAACCAATGCTCCAGCAGTCTTTATGGATTTAATGAACAGAATATTCAGATCCTATCTTGATAAGTTTGTTGTCATATTTATTGATAATATTTTGATATATTCAAGAAGCAAATTGGAGCATGAAGAACATTTACGGTGTGTACTACAAATATTGAGGAAAGAAAAGCTTTATGCCAAATTTAAGAAGTATGAATTTTGGTTGGACAAAATAGTCTTTTTAGGACACATCGTATCTAAAGCTGGAATTTTTGTGGATCCAGCAAAAGTGGAAGCTGTGATGCAGTGGAACAGACCTACAAATATTTCTGAGATTCGAAGTTTTCTAAGAATGGCAGGATATTACAGATGATTTGTAGAAGGATTCTCCTGCATAGCTGCACCTTTGACTCGTCTTACTCAAAAAGAGGTTAAATTCGAGTGGATCGAAGATTGTGAATAGAGTTTTCAAGAGTTAAAACAATGATTAGTTTCAGCCCCTATCGTTACTATACCAACAGGAGATGAAGGATTCACAATATATAGTGATGCATCTAAAAAGGGACTCAGCCGTGCATTGATGCAACATGGTAAGGTAGTGGCCTACGCCTCAAGATAATTGAAACCATATGAACAGAATTATCCGACACATGATTTGAAATTAGCTGTAGTGATTTTTGCCCTAAAAATTTGGAGACATCACTTATACGGTGCGCAGTGTGAAGTATTTACTGATCATAAGAGTTTGAAGTACATTTTTACATAGAAAGAATTAAATATGAGACAAAGAAGGTGGTTAGAACTATTGAAAGATTATGATTTAACAATCCATTATCATCCCGAAAAAGCTAATGTTGTTGCTGATGCCCTTAGTAGAAAATCTGTAGAAAATTTGGTGGTTTTAATCACACATCAAAGCCAATTATTGGAGGATATAAGAAAACTGAAATTAGATATCCGAATATATGACTCAACAGTACGATTAGCCAATATGAGGGTTCAGCCAACACTCATTGAAAGAATTATAGTTGGCCAGAATGATGACCCACAACTAATGAAAATAAGAAATTCAGTGGAAGCTGGTGTTCAATCTGAATTTAAGATACATGATGATGGTTCATTGAGGTTTGAAAATAGAATTTGCATACCCAATGATTCAGTACTCAAGCATAAAATACTTCAGGAAGCACATCAAATCGGTTATACAGTTCATCCGGGAGGTACTAAGATGTATAGAGACTTAAAGAAAATATACTGATGGAATAATATGAAAAGAGAGATCGCTCAATTCGTGGCTCAATGTTTGGTGTGTCAACAAGTTAAAGCTGAACATCAGAGACCTGCGGGACTACTTCAACCTTTTGATATTCCAGTATGGAAGTGGGAACATATCACTATGAATTTTGTAACTGGACTACCGAAGACTCTCAGTAAAAATGATGCAGCCTGGGTGTATGTGGACCGATTGACAAAGTCTGCACACTTTCTACCAATTAGAGTTGGATTTACTTTGGAAAGACTAGCAAAGTTATATATGAAAGAAATTGTAAGGCTACATGGAATTTCAGTGACTATCGTATTGGATCGAGATACTAGATTTGTATCACAGTTTTGGAAGAGCTTACACAAGGCATTAGGAACAAAATTAAATTTCAGTACAGCTTTTCATCTACAGACTGATGGTCAGTCAGAGAGAACTATTTAGATCCTAGAAGATATGTTGAGAACCTGTATTTTGGATATGAAAAGTTCATGGGATGAGCATCTACCTTTGATTGAGTTCGCTTACAATAACAGTTATCAGGCTAGCATTGGTATGGCACCTTATGAAGCTTTATATGGTAGAAGATGTCGATCACCGATTCACTGGGATGATGTTGGTGAGTGGAGAATATTGGGTCCCGAACTTGTTCAACAAGCAGTCGAGAAGATTCAATTAATTAAAGAATGACTTCGGATAGCACAAAGCAGATAGAAAAGTTATGCAGATAACAGAAGACGAAAATTAGAATTTCAAGTCGGTGACCATATATTTCTCAAAGTATCTCCTTCAAAAGGAATCTTAAGATTTGGCATTCGTGGCAAATTGAATCCTAGATATGTGGGTCCGTTTGAAATTTTGAAAAAAATTGGTGAGGTGGCTTATAGACTTGCCTTACCACCTTTACTTGCAAGAGTACATAATATTTTTCATGTTTCTATGTTAAAGAAATATTTACCAGACCCAAGTCATATCGTGGAACTTGAACCAGTGCAAGCCAGAAAAGATCTATCATATAAAGAATATCCGATACGGATCGTGGATTGTAAAGAACAAGTGCTGAGATGTCGCAACATTCCTTATGTCAAGGTACAGTGGAGTCGACATTCGGAAAAAGAAGCTACTTGGGAACTAGAGGAAGAAATGAAGCAAAAATATCCCCAGCTCTTCGAGAGTACAGGTATGAAAAATTTCGAGGATGAAATTTCTTTTAGGGGTGAAGAATGTTATAGCACAAAGCCCAAGCCCATCTAGCAAGACCCAAGCCCAGGAAAAAAAAAAGAGAGAGAAACAGGGGATCGGGAAGAAGACTCCCGGTAGGAGTCTTCTTCTCCGATCAAACCTCGGAGATCGGAGTCTTAGGACCTCTTAGAGACCTAGGACTCTCTATAAAAAGACCTCCCCTTCTTTAGAAATCGATCATCGGCCCTCTTCCCCTCTCCTTCTCCCTGATTTCCCGATTTGGAGCCGTGGACACCCGTTTTGTTCTCGCCATGATTGCTCGCCGGTGGGGTCACCGGAGGCCAAAGTGAGTTCTTCTTCTCTTCCTCTCCTCCTTCCCCTTCTTCCCGTGCCTTTGTGCACGACTGCCGGCGATGGGTGTCACCGATTTTTGGTCGGAAAAGAGACCCCTATTTTGGCCTCTTTTCCCTTTGATTTTTCGACGTCGGCGATCGATTTTCCGACGCCGGCGATCGCAATCGACCGCCGGCCATGCCTCTTCGTAACCGGGGGAGTGGCCCCCCTCTGTCGTCAGCCTCCACCGTGGCGGTCGCGGCCTGAATGGCCCGGCAAAGGAGGGGACCCCCCGGTCCCCTGTTCTGGCCTGGAAGGAGCCCGAGAAGAAAAAGAAGAAAAAGAAGAAAAAGAAGAAAAAGAAGAAAAAAAGAAGAAAAAGAGAGAGAAAAAAAGAAAAGGGAGAGAGAAACTTTCTCTCTGCTTTCTCTCTCTTAGATTTTTTAGGACTTATGGAACTAAAAAAAATATATAATTGTTGGGTATAAAACCCTCCAGCCGAAGTTCGTGTCAGGAGTGACCCCTCAGGGATTCTACCGGCGTCCGACCTTCGACGGCATCTCTCCGACGGTCGAGCCCCCGTGACATTCCCAAGTTCTGCCGACGAATAGACCCCCACCGGCGTCGACCAAATTCTTTACGACAGACGGACTCCACCCAAGTTCCTACCCGCTAGACTTCGTCCCCGACTTCAGTGGCAGGAAGACTTTGTCTGGACTCCTACGGGAGCCGGACTTCATCCCCGACTTCAGCGGTAGGAAGACTTCGTCCGGACTCCTATGGGAGCCGGACTGCATCCCCAACTTCAACGGTAGGAAGACTTCATCCGGACTCCTACGGGAGCCGGACTTCATCCCCGACTTCAGCGGCAGGAAGACTTCATCCGGACTCCTACGGGAGCCAGACTTCGTCCCCGACTTCAGTGGCAGGAAGACTTCGTCCGGACTCCTACGGGAGCCGGACTTCGTCCCCGACTTCAGCGGCAGGAAGACTTCATCCAGACTTCTACAGGAGCCGGACTGCATCTCTGACTTCAGCGGCAGGAAGACTTCGTCCGAACTCCTACGGGAGCCGGACTGCATCCCCGACTTCAGCGGCAGGAAGACTTCGTTCGGGCTCTCGCCGCTGAAGACTTCATCCGGGCTCCTACGGGAGCCGGACTTCATCCCCGACTTCAGCGGCAGGAAGACTTCGTCTGGACTCCTACGAGAGCCAGACTGCTTCCCCGACTTCAGTGGCAGGAAGACTTCATCCGGACTCCTATGGGAGCCGGACTTCATCGCCGACTTCAGTGGCAAGAAGACTTCGTCCAGACTCCTACGGGAGCCGGACTCCATCCCCAATTTCGGCTGCAGGAAGACTTCGTCCGGACTCCTATGGGAGCCGGACTGCGTCCCTGACTTCAGCGGCAGGAAGACTTCATCCGGACTCCTACGGGAGCCAGACTTCATCCCCGACTTCAGCGGTAGGAAGACTTCATCTGGACTCCTACGGGAGCCAGACTTCGTCCCCGACTTCAGCGGCAGGAAGACTTCATCCGGACTCCTACGGGAGCCGGACTGCGTCCCCGACTTCAGCAGCAGGAAGACTTCATCCGGACTCCTACGGGAGCCAGACTTCGTCCCCGACTTCAGCGGCAGGAAGATTTCGGCCGGACTCCTACGGGAGCCAAATTGCGTCCCCGACTTCAGCGATAGGAAGACTTCGTCCGGACTCCTACGGGAGCCGGACTTCATCCCCGACTTTAGCGGCAGGAAGACTTCGTCTGGACTCCTACGGGAGCCAGACTGCATCCCCGACTTCAGCGGCAGGAAGACTTCGTCTGAACTCGTACGGGAGCCGGACTGCATCCCCGACTTCAATGGCAGGAAGACTTCGTCCGGACTCCTACGGGAGCTAGACTTCGTCCCCGACTTCAGCGGCAAGAAGACTTCGTCCGGACTCCTATGGGAGCCGGACTCCATCCCCAGTTTCGACTGCAGGAAGACTTCGTCCGGGCTCCCACGGGAGCCGAACTTCGTCTCCGACTCCAACTACAGGAAGACTTCGTCCGGACTCCTATGGGAGCCGGACTTCATCTCCGACTTCAGTGGTAGGAAGACTTCGTCCGGACTCCTACGGGAGCCAGACTTCATCTCCGACTTCAGCGGCAAGAAGACTTCGTCCGGACCCCTACGGGAGTCAGACTCTGTCCCTAGCTCCAATTGCAGGTAGGCTTCATCCGGACTCCTACGGGAGCCGGACTCCGTCCCCAGTTCCGGCTGCAGGAAGACTTCGTCTGGGCTCCCACGGGAGCCGGACTTCATCTCCGACTCCAACTGCAGGAAGACTTCGTCCGGACTCCTACGGGAGCCAGACTTCATCCCCGACTCCGACTGCAGGTAAACTTCATCCCTGACTCTGACTGTAGGTAAACTTCGTCCAGACTCCTACGGGAGCCGGACTTCATCCCCAACTTCAACTATAGGAAGACTTCGTCTGGACTCCCACGGGAGCCGGACTTCCGCCCTGAACTCCTGTTGCAGGTCTCGATCGAGATTCCTCGACAAATGATCCCCATCCGAGCTTCTACGGAGATTGAACTCCAACCGACAGGTCTGGACCCTCTGGCAGGCCCCAGTAACGGCCACGACTCTGCTCCACTTCCTGCGACGGATCCCACGTGGCTCCATCACTCCCTGACAGACCACAGTAACGGCCACGACTCTGCTCCACCTCCTACGATGGATTCCGTGCGACTCCACCACTCCCTGGCAGGCATCAGTAATGGCCATGACTCTGCTCCACTTCCTGCGATGGATCCCACGCCGCTCCACTTTCCGCAACAGACTCCACGTGGCGAGCCATGGTGACAGCCACGACTCCACCCCATTACTCTTCATAATAAACTCGTCCTGGCCCCGAGCGGCCCACTACTAGGCGGTTACAAACATCGCTATCAGTCTGTTGCCCCCTCCGCCTATAAAAGGGGGACCCCAGATACGTTATTCTCTAAGCTCTAATTTCTATCCCAAAACTCTGCTAAAATTTCCATTCGAGCACTCCATTCTTGTTGAGGCAGAGAATTGACTTGAGCATCGGAGGGTCTTGTCGGAGCAACTCCAACTCCGATTTAGACTTCCTTTGCAGGTCCCGATGGCGACTGTGACTCCTTCGACTCCAGCTTCTCCGACGTAGGTGAATTTTTGTACCAACAGGATTGGCGCTAGAGGAAGGGCGGTGTCTTCGCAGTACCCTTGTTCTTAAAGGAGCGCTCAACGAGACCGCCTCCGGTCATCTTCCCCGATATCTTCTTCTCCAGCTTTCGGCCCAGCCTCCACCTGATGCCTCCCCGAAGGGCATCCATCCGGCGGTCAACGGCCCCCACGGCCAGATCTCAGCGAGCTCCGCAAGCCCCGGCCCCATCTCCGATCTCCCAGGTTCCTCCTCCCCCGGCAACAGCAGTCAGCATGGAGCAGTCCGATGATCGGCCTCCGACAGATTTTGCCAACACCATCTCGGGAGAATCCTGGCAGGGAACAACCGGTGTGTTGGTCGGACCTCTTAAGCGACAAAGAATTGAGGAATCCATAACCTTTACTGAAGAAGATGCTCGGGGAGTTCAATTTCCTCATAACGATGCAGTTGTAGTTTCTTTAAATATAGCTAATTACGATGTCCGCCGCATTCTTGTCGATAATGAAAGTTCGATCGATATTTTATTCTATGATGCCTTCTCAAAAATATCCATCCTTGATGGTCATTTGGGGCCAGTTAGCTCCCCCTTGGTAGGGTTTACCAGCGATGCTGTCCCGATGGAGGCAGTAATAACTTTGACTATGACTGTGGGTCGATATCCAAGACAATCCAGGGCTTTGGTGAATTTTTTGGTGGTGAAGGCGCCATCAGCCTACAACGCTATCCTCGACCGACCTGGCCTCAACGCTCTCCGGGTCGTGGTGTCAACCTATCATTTGAAATTAAAATTTCCTACTAACCAGGGGGTCAGAGAAGTTAGGAGAGACCAGGCCCTGGCCAGACACTGCTACAACATAGCCTTGCAAAGAAGTGACCAATCTGACCCCTGTCCGGTTGTTGGATTGGACGCCCGCGACGATCTCGCTGAGGAAAGGGGTGGCCCAATCGAAGACCTAGTTTTGATCCCTTTGAATGATGGGAATATGGAGCATGTAGTTAAGATCGGCTCCAACCTGGGGGAAGAGGTGCGGACGTAGCTCATTGATTTCCTATGGAAGAATGCGGATGTTTTCGCTTGGGTCCCGATAGACATGCCAGGGATTGATGCAGAAGTCATGGAACACCGTTTGGCCGTCGATCCGAAGCATCGACCGACGAAGGAAAAAATCCGAGGTCATGCCCCGGAGAGGCAGAAAGCGATAGCCGAGGAAGTGGACAAACTCCTAAAAGCTGGATTCATTAGAGAAGTCAATTATCCTGATTGGATTTCCAATGTCGTCCTAGTCAAAAAGGCAAACGGCAAGTGGAGGATGTGTATAGACTTCAAAAAGCTGAATAAGGCCTGTCCGAAGGATAGCTATCCACTGCCCAGAATTGATCAACTGGTGGATGCAACCTCGGGCCATGAACTTCTCACCTTTATGGACACATTCTCCGACTATAATCAAATCAGGATGGCGCCAGAAGATGAAGAAAAGATTGCTTTCATTACTAACCGTGGTCTTTACTGTTACAGGGTCATGCCTTTCAGCCTCAAAAATGCAGTGCGACCTATCAGCGGCTGGTGAACAAAATCTTCAAAGAACAGATAGGCCGCAACATGGAGGTCTATGTGGATGACTAAGTGTGCTTTCGGAGTGACCTCGGAGAAGTTCCTGGGCTTCATGGTATCGGGGTGCGGGATTGAGGCCAATCTCGAGAAAATTCACGCCATCCAAGAGATGGCCGCCCCGAAGTCGATAAAAGAGGTTCAGCACCTTACGGGAAGGGTGGCACCCTGAATCGCTTCGTTGCGAGGTCGGCCGAACGGTGCTTACCCTTCTTCCAAACCCTCAAGCGGCCGAAGGACTTTTGTTGGACCACTAAGTGCCAACAGGCGTTCGAAAAACTAAGGAGCTACCTCGGCTCACCTCCGCTGTTGGCGAAGCCCGAGCCTGGAGAGGAGCTGTTCTTGTACCTGGCGGTCTCCCCTATGACTCTCGCAGCAGTTCTCGTCAAGGAAGAAGCAAAGATTCAACGGTCGATCTGCTACATTAGTCGCGCATTGAGAGATGCCGAAACCAGGTATACTAAATTGGAGAAACTAACTTATGCCCTGTTGATTGCAGCCCGAAGGCTCCGACCCTACTTTCAAGGGCACACCGTAACGTTGCTCATCGACTAGCCGATCAAGGCGATTCTGCACCGGGCAGATGCCTCCGGGAGGATAGTGAAATGGACGATCGAGCTCACAGAATTTGACATCAACTATCGACCTAGACCGATAGTGAAAGCCTAGATATTGGCAGATTTTATGGTGGAATGCACTATCTCAGAGGAAGCCGAACCTGAACAGGGTGGAATTGACGGCCTGGAGCTCCAACCGAACTCCTCCGAAGAAGAGGCAGACCCCCCTGATTGCTTTTGGGCCCTCTACGTGGACGGATCCTCCAACATGTCAGGCTCAAGCGCGGGCCTAATCTTGATCAGTTCGGAGGGAATCATCGTGGAGTACGCTCTGCGCTTTGAATTCCCCGCAACAAATAATAGAGCAGAATATGAAGCTCTGATCACAGGATTGAAGATCGCCAAAGAATTTGGAGTACATCGACTCCAAGTTCACAGCGACTCCCAATTGGTGGTGGGATAAGTCAGCAGAAACTACGAAGCACGGGAGGACTGCATGGCTAAGTATCTCGAAAAGATAAAGGAGCTCGTCCCCACCTTTAGCAGCTTCAACATCAGGCAGATTTCAAGAGTGAAAAATACCAGGGCCGGTTTTCTCTCCAAGCTGGCTACGCTGGCTCTGGCTGAATTGCCCAAGGATGTTCTCTTTAAAGTTCTGAAGTGCCCAAGTACGGAAGAATCGCAGCCCGTGATAGAAATTGACCATGAGCCCAGTTGGATTGACCCACTGGTGGCATATCTCAGGGATGGAGTTCTCCCACATGATGCAAAAGAAGCTCGAAAGCTCAGAAACCAAGCCTCCCGATACATCCTTTATGAGGGTAGGCTGTACAAGAGATCATACTCTTTGCCCCTTTTAAAATATCTTCGACCTTCGAAAGCTGACTACGCCTTATGGGAGGTGCATGAGGGAATCTACGGAAGCCATCTGGGGGCTAGATCCTTATCCCACAAGTTGCTCCGCCAAGGGTATTACTGGCCGACAATGTACTGTGACTCCATTGAATACGTCAGAAAGTGTGACCGATGTCAGAGAAATGTACTGGCCATTTGTGCAATGGAGAATGGATATCCTTGGACCCTTTCCCATGGCGTCGGGGTAGAGAAAGTTTCTCCTGGTAGCAATTGACTATTTCACCAAGTGGGTCGAAGCCGAACCGCTGGCGAAAATCACGGAAGCCAAAGTGCAAGACTTCGTCTGGAAGTCAATCGTTTGTAGGTCGGCCTGTCGAGAACCCTAATTACTGATAACGGGCGGCAATTTACGGGAGCAAGATTCATCGAATTTTGTGAAGACCTAAACATCTCCCATAACTTCACATCGGTAGCCCATCCTCAGGCGAACGATGAAGCCAAAGTGACCAACAGAACCCTACTGCAAGGGATCAAGACAAGGCTTGAAAAGGTGAACGAAACTTGGGCAGACGAACTTTATCATGTGTTGTGGGCGTACCGAACTATCCAAAGACTACCCACGGGGGAGACCCTCTTTGCTCTAGCCTTCGACATGGAGGCTGTTATCCCAATTGAGCTCAAGTTCCCATCGGCACGAGTCGTGACATTCAACGAACATCACAATTCGCAAGGTCTTAAAGCCAACCTCGATTTGTTGGAAGAAAAGTGGGAGGTAGCCCAAATTTGGATGGCAGCCTACAGACAGAAAGTCGCCCGCTATTACAATTCCCGGGTCAAAAATAAAGTCTTTAGAGCAGGAGACTTAGTGCTTCGACGAGCCGCTGTCTCGTAATCTCAGGATCGAGGGAAGCTCGACCCAAATTGGGAAGGCCCATACGAAGTCAAGAAAGTAGCCCGGCCCGAAACTTATTACCTCAAAAAGCTCGAAGGAGCAGACCTCCCACGATCATGGAGCTCGAAAAATTTACGAATGTATTACCGATAGCTTTATTTTAAATAAAAGTCTTATATCCACATGTTTTCTCTCTTGGCACGAGCCTATATTGATAGGACAATCGAAACAAATCGTGTCGGAAGCAGGAGGAGAACTTCACCTCGACACAGTCGAAGGTCCGGTTACATTCAGACCGGATGGGGGGAGAGGCCCTGCAACGCCCATATGTGCCCCCACAGCCATGTTAGGAATAGGAGGAGAACCTCGTCCTAACATGAGCAAAGTCGAAGGCCCGGTTACATTCAGACTGGATGGGGGGAGAGGCCCTGCAACGCCCATATGTGCCCCCACAGCCATGTTAGGAACAGGAGGAGAACCTCATCCTAATATGAGCAAAGTCGAAGGCCCGGTTACACTTAGATTGGATGGGGGGAGAGGCCCTGCAATGCCCATATGTGCCCCCACAGCCACGTTAGGGATAGGAGGAGAACCTCGCCCTAACTTAAGCAAAGTAGAAGGCCCGGTTACACTTAGATCGGATGGGGGGAGAGGTCCGGCAATGCCCATATGTGCCTCCACAGCCACGTTAGGGACAGGAGGAGAACCTCACCCTAACCTGAGCAAAGTAGAAGGCCCGGTTACACTTAGACCGGATGGGGGGAGAGGCCCTGCCACGCCCATATGTGCCCCCACAGCCCTATTAGCGATAAGAGGAGGACCTCATCCTAACCAGAGCTGAAACCGATTACGTCAGAAATAGGGGAAAAACCTCGTCCTGACACCAATTAAGGTCTGGTCATCCAAGACCGGATAAGGAAAAGGGAGCCTTCCCAGTGACCCCTCCATGCTCCCGTGACCCCACTAAGAGCAGAGGGAAAACCCTCACTCGAGAAAAGAAAAAGAAAAAGGGGGGAGGGGTTAAAAAGGGAAAGCGACGAACTACATCAGCGACAAATGGAAAACAAATTATGTCAAAAATATAGGAAACCTCGAGGATGGGGGTTCTCATCAAAATCTCCGATCTCTAAAAGAGCTCTCAACACAGGCCAGGGATAAGATGGCTTTCTCGGGGTGACGAGAAGCTCAGACCTCCGAGCTCGAACCCTGAAAGGGGGAGTCAAACTCGAGTGGTCCCAGGCAAATCTGCAGCCATAAGCAAAAGGATGGGTCGATGCGACGGCGATCGAGTACCTTCGTGTTGAAAAATGTATCCCAAAAAGCCAATCGTCAAGCTGTTGACGGTTGAGCAACCAAGTATTGTAATTGATTTATTAATAAATAAAATATATTTGATATTTTCATCATAAGCTTTCATCTTCTAATGAACTCCGTTGTTATGATGAAGTCCTTAGGACTATTTAGATTCGATAAAGAGAGGATTTATCGATTAGTCCTTAAAACTGTTCACGACCAAATGATAGGCTGTTAATAAGGACAACAGCTTCTATCGAGCATAGGTCACTGTAGGCCATATGGGTTGGTTGTCCTCTTAACCAAGGAGTGTGGAGGCACTGGTATGGCATACAGATGAGATGTAAGGGTACATCATCATTGAACGTGACCAACTCCAGAGTATTCTGCTGTCGAGAATGTCTCTGATGGGATATAGGTATAAGTGTCCCTTAGACCTGAGATCGCTCAGTGACTTGCAAGCAACTCACTGTGCTTTGGTACTGGACTAACTAAATTTCTAATTCAGGGACGGAAGGCTTCTGGGCACAGTCAAGTACTTGCGAAGTCAGAGTGTGATCGAGATGGGATTGACCACTCCAAGAGTTGGAGAAGAATGAGTCGCTGTATTTCAATTTAGCAAAACCTTGGCCAGGGAAATCCATCAGATGGATTTGATATTTTGAAATACAATGTGGACAACCTAATCAGAGTTGACAGTTAAACTCTGGGGTGTCCTATGATCATTTTGATCAAGGAGATGAATTATATGAAAACTATATCCGCATGGGTTCTAAGGATGTTGTTCTACACATTCGACCTATCCGATCGTCGGGTACCATTGCTAGATGGTCACTTCGATTGGTATAGAAATTTATTTCTATGCTACCGACTTAGGTTTGGACCTATGAGATCACACACATTAGAGTTTATGATCCGATCAGATGGTTGATCAACGATTAAAAATCATTCTAGGGTTAAATGATCAATACGATTGACATTTAACCCAGTGCAAGTGTTGCAGGAGGATCTATTAGCAATTCGATTGCTGATTGGCTTAATTTGATTAAGCCAATGGACTGAGATTAAGTCTAATTAAATATAATTTAATTAGATTTAGTTTGGGCTTGATTGGATCAAGTCCAATTGATTTATTGGATAAGCCAAGTTTAAGAAAAAACTAGTCCTATTTCAACTAGGACTTGGGTCAATCTAATTTCTAATTTGATTAGAAAATTAAATCAGATTTAAATCTAATTTAATCTGATTAAATTAAGTTCTTAATTAGGTTAAGACCTATTTTAATTGGGTTGATCTAATTTTGATTTGATTTGGTTTGGAAAACCAAATTAAAATAAGTCATAAGACAGAATCCTAGTAAGACTAGGATTCCACCTTGCACCACATAAGCCTTCTCCACGCCCTCTCTCTTATTCAACGCCAATCTCCACTTATTTTGTGTGACAAAAGCCCTCTCCCAGATCTCTCCCACGTTCATAAAAGGTCTTCTCTCTTCTTTCTTACATGGAAGGTGGTTTGGATCAAATCTAAAAGGAATAAGTTTGGATTTCGAATTCTATGAGATAGAGTTTTAGAAATCTAAAACTCTTTCAATTTTGCATCGAATTTATCCAAATTTTTTTTGAAATTTTTGTGGCTTTTAGGGTATACATTGTGCACCATTTTTTGGTGATCCATGCATGAATATATGAAGGAGGTGCTCAAGAGTTGGGCGTCCCTTAACTTGCCATGTTTGGATAAGCCTTGACTAGGTGTTTGACCTAGACAAGGACTCTATCATATCTCTTTATATAAGATGAGTTTCTTCATGAAATTTTAGGAGAAGTCAGAGATTTGAGAGACCTTTGTTTCATCCAAAAATCAGAGAGAAATACCTTTGGGTCATGGAGATATAAAAGATGCAAGTTTGGGTGTCTAGAGAGAAAAACGTGAAGAAGAAGAGGGTCTTCTTCTAGGGTTTTTGTTTTCATATCTTTCCTCCCTCCATCTTGAGTTTTCTGAGAGCATCTCAGATCTGAAACTCCTCCTTCTACTTTCCATCTTTGGAACAGTCTAAATCAAGAAGAAGGAGGCATCTGATCAACCATCAAAGAAGGATCAGCGCAGTACTAGCATACTGTGCTGATTTCCTGAAGCAGGACTTCTGATCGAGATTCGTGGGCTCGTGTGGATGACTCCTAGAGGTCGGACACGTGTGCGGCTTACAACATCATCCTCAAACCCAGATCAATAAGGTTAGAACATCTAACTTGCAAGGTAATAGATCTGATCTATTGTTTAATACGTACATTAGATGTAGTATAGAAACATGTTGATATGATCAACATGTAGTTCATGCTATATTTATATATTTTAATTTTTGATTTAATGTTATGTAATAATCATATAATAGGATCTTAGATCTAAGGATTTTTTAATTTTAAAAAATAAATTTTGATTTATTTTAGTCTTCCGTTGTATGATCTTGAAAAAGTTTCAAGATCTAACCCTGAAACCCTAGATCTGGTTCCTTCAATTGGTATCAGAGCCAGGTTCTTTATTACATGATTATTTATACATGCTTAGATTATTTCTTAGATTAGATCTAATTTATAATCTGATTATTAAATCTAAAATTAAAATTTTAGATCAATCACGAACTGCAAGGTTGTCCTGCTGTAAGGTTTACCCCTTACAGTGCAAAGGTTGTCCTAGTTTGTGTAGATCTATCTTTAATCATAAATTTATTAGATATAATCTAGATTAAATTTATGATTTATTAAATTTAAAAGATGTTTAAATCTGAAATAAAATCTCTTTGTTAATAATTTTTGTGCAAAGAAATTGTTTAAAGTTGAAATTGTTTCAATTACATGAACCTGTTTAGATTAGATCTAAAGTAGTTTCATGTTTATTTCACTTGTATCTTGATTATGAATCAAACATGCAATATGGTTGGTAGAATCATATTGTAAAATTATTTTATAAATATAAAAATTATTTTTTGAAAAGTCAAATCCAACCCTCAGCCCAAAACTTAATTGAGAATTAAGAAGTTGTTTGATTAGGTTCTAGGATTGTGAATTGAAGAACCTAAGACACAAATCATAACACATTGGGTTAATGGGTTAGTGAAAATTAGGTCCATTAATTGGGTTAGACCTATGGTTAGATTAAAGATGGACTTAATTAGAGAATTGACTAAATCTAATCAATTGTTGTCTTAGATTAGGTCAAGGATTCTCTAGATCAATTACAATAGTTGTAGTTGGTCAAGTCCATATCTTTAACGAGAACCAAATGGACTTGATTCTTGGCTAAGCGGTCTAGCATGAACTGTTAGGTTGATCTAATTGAAACTAATTAAACCAGTTGGTGTCTAAGGTAAACCAGACCGGTGGTTTTTAATTGGGAGCCCGCTTACCTGGCCATTTCTGATGGTGTCTAAGGCAAGCTTTGGCAGACCCTCCCACTGATCGAACTTACCTGGCCTCTTGGTGAAATTATGTTTTGATCGGATCACTTGACTATTCAAGCTGACCCATGTCAGCTAGGTAAATCAGTGTGACTGATTTCGGTGCTCCTAGACCAGCCCTTTTAATGGTCTCCCTTAAGCTGACTTGGTGAAGCCAGTGGGAGGATCATGATAAGCTTGTTTATCTGACCTCATCTTCTAAATTATTTAAATCCTCTAAAATTATTAGGTCCTTAAAATGATAATGTTATGGAGATAACTGAGTCATAGCCTCCCATTAAGGTGTTTGATAATGAGTCCATTAACTCAATAATCATTGCAGACCCAAAGGCCTGGTGCTTGTTGACTAATGGAATTATCACTCATCATATGATGACTTGGAAGTGTCTCTCTAATGGTGGTTAGGTGAGCTAACCAAAGTTGGGCTTAATCATTCGTTGGTTAGATACATCAAGTATGATCATGTTAATGGTTGGACCTAACTGGATCCTTACAGTGGAGGCCAAAGCCTACTGATTAGGTTTCTGGGGCAAAATTAAAATTACTAGAAATTGTTTAGAGAAACAATTGGTTATGAACCTACCCTTAGATGTACATTGGTTGACCAACCAAAGTAGGGCTTGTGTGCAGTCTAAGTGGATTCTAGTACCCGCTAAGGAATTAGGGTAATTCCTCGAGTTGGAGGTAGAGGCTACCAATTCGAATAAAATAGTGGGAGAAACCTTTTGATTAAAGTCCAAATCTTTAGGTTTAATGAATCAATTACTAATTAGGTTATGGTTCTCCTTTGTACAGATATGGCCACTTCCCTATCGCTCCGATCATTGTTGGACAATGATAAGTTGGTGGGACCCAATTTCGGTAGCTGGTACCGAAAGTTGAAGATAGTCCTGGAGCATGAACGGATCCTATATGTGATAATGGATTCTGCTCCTGAGGAGCCAGCTGTCAATGCACGTGGAACAGTCAGAGACACTTACCAGAAGTGGCTCAGTGATCGGACCACGGTGCACTGTATCATGCTGGCTATCATGAGCGACGAGTTCAGTCGCAGATTCGAGACGGCTCAGCCAAAGGACATGCTTCAAGTGTTGGAGGATACCTTTGGCACACCCGATGACGTAGAGAGGCACAAGACTAGTTGTGCCATCTTCAACGCCAAAATACGGGATGGTGCCTCTGTCACTGATCATGTATTGTACATGATCGAGCTGATGGAATGATTGAGCAAGCTCGACTTTCTCTTGCATGAGTAGCTTGGGAAAGATGCAATATTGAACTCGCTGCCCAAGTCTTATATCCCATTCCTCACTCATTATTGAATGACAAAGCCTGAAGAGAACTACCATGGGTTATTGGGGTTGCTTCAGAACTTTGAGAAGGATCACCAACTCCTCAAGGAGTCGGTGAACTCAGTGGGAGGTTCGTCTTCTGGTTCTCGACCCTTTGAGAAAGGGAAGAAGAACAAGAAGAAGAAAGTCAAGAAGGTGCAAGTTCAGGCTGGGATATCTGTGCAGAGTCAGACCAAAAAGATCAAGCCTGATAAGAGTCTATTCTACTGGCAAGCACCCTAGATTAGATAGTGTGTCAGATATCTACTTATGGCACTGTAGGCTAGGTCATATAAATAAGAACAGAATAAACAGGTTGACTCAAGAGGGAATCCTCGAAGTCAGTGATTGTGAATCACTTCCAACCTGTGAGTCCTATCTTCTTGGTAAAATGACCAAGTCACCTTTTACTGAAAAAGGTGAGAGAGCTACTGAGCTCTTGGACCTAATACATACTGATGTATGTGGGCCCATAAGCACCAGTGCTAGAGGTGGATATTTCTACTTCATAATTTTCACGGATGACCTATCCCGATATGGATATGTCTATCTAATGAAACATAAGTCGGATTCATTTGAAATGTTCAAACGATTCTGAAGTGAAGTAGAAAAACAAACTGGAAAGAGTATTAAAACTCTTCGATCTGATCGAGGAGGAGAATACCTTTCTAGTGAGTTTCTCACATATCTAAGAGAGAATGGGATTCTCTCCCAATGGACTCCTCCAGAAACACCACAGCATAATGGTGTGTTTGAAAAGAGGAATCGGACTCTGTTAGACATGATCCGATCCATGATGGGTTTTGCTAGCTTGCCGATATCCTTCTGGGGATATGCACTCGAATCGGCCTGTTATCTGTTAAATAGGGTTCCAAGTAAGTCTGTAATTAAGACTCCATATGAGATATGGACAGGACGTAAGCCAGCACTTTCACACCTTAGGGTCTGGGGGTGCCCGGCCTATGTCAAACGATTAGTCACAGACAAACTTGGACCTAGGTCTGACAAATGCTCATTCATAGGGTACCCCAAAGAGACAAAAGGATATTTTTTCTACCATGCTGATGAACAAAAGGTGTTCGTCAGCCTTAAGGCAATCTTTTTAGAAAAGGAGTTCCTTGGTGAAGGAACCATTGCCTTTAAGGTTGAACTTGATGAAGTTCAACAGGTAGAAGGACCGACACCAATAGCTGAACCTGAGTCTGATATGATTAGATCATATCCGAAGCCCAATGTACCTGCACCATTAAGGCGATCCGATAGAGTACCGCATCAGTCGGACAGATACTACGGTTTTTGGTTCGGGACGGTGATCCCATCGAACTTGATGAGAATAATGAGGATCCGATCACCTATATGGATGCAATCCAGAGACCTGATTCCGAAAAATGGCTTGAAGCCATAAAATCCGAAATGGAGTCCATGAAGGTCAACAATGTATGGATATTGGTTGACCCACCTGAAGGGGTTAAACCCATTGGGTGTAAATGGGTCTTCAAAAGGAAGAGGGGCGCAGACGGAAAGGTGGAGACCTATAAAGTCCGTCTGGTAGCCAAGGGGTATCGTCAACGTTATGGTATTGACTATGACGAGATATTTTCTCCTGTGGCAATGCTCAAATCTATTCGGATAATGCTTGTAATAGCTGCCCATCTAGATTATGAGATCTGACAGATGGATGTAAAGACAGCTTTCCTGAATGGAGAGCTAACCGAAGAGGTGTATATGATACAACCTGAGGGGTTTACATCCACAGATGAGTCCAAGGTGTGCAAGCTTCAGAGATTCATTTATGGATTGAAGCAAGCTTCTCGGAGTTGAAACATGCATTTTGATAAGGTGATCAAAACGTATGGCTTCATTAAGAATGGAGAAGAGCCCTGCATCTATAAATGGGCAAATGGTCCAGTTGTGGTATTCCTTATCTTGTACGTGGATGATATTCTCTTAATCGGAAATGACATCCCCGCACTACAGAGAATAAAAGTTTGATTGTCATCACAGTTCTCCATGAAGGACTTGGGTGAAGCATCCTACATCCTAGGGATGAAGATCTATAGGGATAGATCTAAAAGGATGCTTGGGTTATCCCAGTTCATGTACATAGATACTGTGCTGAAGAGGTTCAGTATGGAGAATTTCAAGAAGGGCTATCTACCGATAGGCCAAGGAATTTCTCTCTCTAAGAAGGATTGTTCGACAACTCCTGAAGAGAGAGAGCATATGAGTAGAGTCCCATATGCTTCAGCCGTGGGATCTATCATGTACGCCATGACATGTACAAGACCAGATGTGGCATACTCACTAGGAGTAGTGAGTAGATACCAATCTGATCCTAGAGAAAACCACTGGAAAGTGGTTAAAGCCATCCTTAAGTATTTGAGAAATACTAAGGACCAATGGTTGGTTTATGGCGAGTCAGATCTGAAACTTGTGGGGTTCACAGACTCCAGCTTCCAATCTGACCATGATGACAGTAGGAGTGTGTCGGGTTATATCTTTACTCTGAATGGTGGAGCCATCTGCTGGAAGAGTTCCAAGCAGCATACTGTGGCAGACTCTGTTTGTGAAGCAGAGTACATCGCAGCATCAGATGCTGCGAAGGAAGCTGTGTGGCTGAGAAAATTCATCAACGAGCTCGGAGTAGCACCCTCCCTCGATGGTCAGGTCCTGCTCTACTGCGACAGCACTGGTGCCATAGCTCAGGCGAAGGAACCCAAAGCACATCAGCGGACGAAGCACATCTTGCGCCACTTCCACCTGGTCTGGAAGATCGTGGATCGAGGTGACGTCGACCTACAGAAGATCGACGGAAAGGAGAACCTAGCCGACCCCTTCACTAAAGCCCTGGCAATAAAGGAGTTCGACAACCACAAGTCAAAGATGGGTATTAGATACTGTGCCGAGTGGCTTTAGGACAAGTGGAAGTTGTTGGAAAATGTGTCACAAAAAGCCAATCGTCAAGCTGTTGACGGTTGAGCAACCAAGTATTGCAATTGATTTGTTAATAAATAAAATATATTTAGCATTTTCATCATAAGCTTTCATCTTCTAATGAACTCCATTATTATGATGAAGTCCTTAGGACTATTTAGATTCGATAAAGAGAGGATTTATCGATTAGTCCTTAAAACTGTTCACGACCAAATGATAGGCTGTTAATAAGGACAACAGCTTCTATCGAGCATAGGTCGCTGTAGGCCATATGGGTTGGTTATCCTCTTAACCAAGGAGTGTGGAGACACTAGTATGGCATACTAGTGAGATGTAAGGGTACATCATCATTGAACGTGACCAACTCCAGAGTATTCTGCTGTCGAGAATGTCTCTGATGGGATATAGGTATAAGTGTCCCTTAGACCTGAGATCGCCTCAGTGACTTGCAAGCAACTCACTGTGCTTTGGTACTGGACTAACTGAATTTCTAATTCAGGGATGGAAGGCTTCTGGGCACAGTCAAGTACTTGCGAAGTTAGAGTGTGATCGAGATGGGATTGACCACTCCAAGAGTTGGAGAAGAATGAGTCGCTGTATTTCAATTTAGCAAAACCTTGGCCAGGGTAATCCATCAGATGGATTTGATATTTTGAAATACAATGTGGACAACCTGATCAGAGTTGACAGTTAAACTCTGGGGTGTCCTATGATTATTTTGGTCAAGGGGATGAATTATATAAAAATTATATCCGCATGGGTTCTAAGGATGTTGTTCTACACATTCGACCTATCCGATCGTCAGGTACCATTGCTAGATGGTCACTTCGATTGGTATAGAAATTTATTCCTATGCTATCGATTTAGGTTCGAACCTATGAGGTCACACACATTAGAGTTCATGATCCGATCAGATGGTTGATTAACGATTAAGAATCATTCTAGGGTTAAATGATCAATGCGATTGACATTTAACCCAGTGCAAGTGTTGCAGGAGGATCTATTAGCAATTCGATGCTGATTGGCTTAATTTGATTAAGCCAATGGGCTGAGAGTAAGTCTAATTAAATATGATATAAGTAGATTTGGTTTGGACTTGATTGGATCAAGTCCAATTGGTTTATTGGATAAGCCAAGTGCAAGGAAAAACTAGTCCTAGTTCAACTAGGACTTGGGTCAATCTAATTTCTAATTTGATTAAAAAATTAAATCAGATTTAAATCTAATTTAATCTGATTAAATTAGGTTCTTAATTGGGTTAAGACCTATTTTAATTGGGTTGATCTAATTTTGATTTGATTTGGTTTGGGAAACCAAATTAAAACAAGTCATAAGACAGAATCCTAATAAGACTAGGATTCCATCTTGCGCCACATAAGCCTTCTCCACGCCCTCTCTCTTATTCAACGCCAATCTCCACTTATTTTGTGTGACAAAAGCCCTCTTCCAGATCTCTTCCACGTTCACAAAAGGTCTCCTCTCTTCTTTCTTACATGGAAGGTGGTTTGGATCAAATCTAAAAGGAATAAGTTTGGATTTCGAATTCTATGAGATAGAGTTTTAGAAATTCAAAACTCTTTCAATTTTGCATCGAATTTATCCAATTTTTTTTTAGAATTTTTATGGATTTTAAGGTATACATTGTGCACCCTTTTCTGGTGATCCATGCATGAATATATGAAGGAGGTTCTCAAGAGTTGGGCGTCCCTTAACTTGCTATGTTTGGATAAGCCTTGACTAGGTGTTTGACCTAGACAAGGACTCTATCATATCTCTCTATATAAGATGAGTTTCTTCATAAAATTTTAGGATAAGTCAGATATTTGAGAGACCTTTGTGCCATCGAAAAATTAGAGAGAAATACCTTTGGGTCGTGGAGATATAAAAGACACAAGTTTGGATGTCTAGAGAGAAAAATGTGAAGAAGAAGAGGGTCTTCTTCTAGGATTTTTGTTTTCATATCTTTCCTCCCTCCATCTTGAGTTTCCTAAGAGCATCTCAGATTTGAAACTCCTCTTTCTACTTTTCATCTTTGGAAGAGTCCAAATCAAGAAGAAGGAGGCACCTGATCAACCATCAAAGAAGGATCAGCGCAGTACTAGCATACTGTGCTGATTTCCTGAAGCAGGACTTCTGATCGAGATTCGTGGGCTCATGTGGATGACTTCTAGAGGCCGGACGTATGTGCGGCTTGCAACATCATCCTCAAGCCTAGATCAACAAGGTTAGAATGTCTAACTTGCAAGGTAATAGATCTGATCTATTGTTTAATACATACATTAGATATAGTATAGAAACATGTTGATATGATCAACATGTAGTTCATGCTATATTTATATATTTTAATTTCTGATTTAATGCTATGTAATAATCATATAATAGGATCTTAGATCTAAGAATTTTTTGATTTTAAAAAATAAATTTTGATTTATTTTAATCTTTCACTATATGATCTTGAAAAAGTTTCAAGATCTAACCCTGAAACCCTAGATCTGGTTCCTTCACTTCGAACGACACCGATATCAAGCAAGGCAAAAGTCGAAAGAAGCTCGGCAAACGACAACTCAACACGTGAGTAAAAGAGGTAACGAAAAATTTTCCTCTCATGCCATTAACTAAGTACGCATTATAGAGCCCTTGAGGCTGGAGAAGAAAGGCGGCAAGAAAGACAAGCTGACATGGCGACGACCAGGAACCCCCAGACAGCATTGGCACCGAAAAAAAAAAAAAGGAGAAGAGAAGGAGAGAGTGAGGGGGAATACAACAATAACAATAGTGAATGAAAGAAGTTCGGTAGATGATAATTTGACGCAAAATGCGGACAAGGTAACGAAAATCTCCTTTTCATTCTTGATTAACAAGGTGTACGTTACAAGGCCCTGAGGATCGAGAAAAAAGTACATTACTACAAGACTTGAAAGGAATACATTGGAGACCACTTCAAGCTTTCGACTTCTTTTTTCGATTCCGTCCTTCTCAGTAGTATTTTCCAGTGCGTGTGATGAACCTCTCGGCTCTCGCCACCCGCCTCATTCCGCTCCATCGTCGAAATCCCAACCCTAGGGGAAAAGGGGGGGATAGAATTCAAGGGGCAACGACGGCGACGACGGCAGCAACGACGACCTGCATTGGGAAGGACTGGAAGTACCCCGGAGGCCGCGATGACGTCGGAGGCATGCACCACCACCGCGTGCTCCACGACGACCACTGTCCTGGGTATTTCGGCAAGGTCGGCATGCGCTACTTCCACCGGCAAGGTCGGCATGCACTACTTCCATCGACCCCGCAACAAGTTCTACTGCCCCACCGACGGTGCCGACCGCTTCTGGTCCCTCGGCCCCGACGACATCAAGAAACCCGCCACAGCTTGTGACGATAACTCTGCCCCCTTGACCGGTGTCACCCCGTTCAACTACTCCGAAATTCTTAGGCGGAACGCGCTCACCGGTTGTTTCCGTTATTAAATCCCTGTTGTTGAAGGAACTCTCCCTCGAGCCCCATTTGAGGCAGTGGGAACCCTCGGTGATAGTTCGACAGTCAAAAAATTTGCAGGCCGCTGTTTTCCCCCTTCTACTCCTCTCGATCCGTGGCATCCTCTTGAGGTTGGCCTCCGGGGCAAAAGCCCCAGTAGGAGAACCCCTCGGAGAGGCTCGGAGGACTGAAGGCGGCGGGGAGCCGACGGGGATGGCGAAGACTGGTGCGAAGAGCGCTCAGAGTCGAAAAGGGCACCGATGGAGTGGCTGAGTGGCTAAACTCTCAGGCAGAAGAAAGGTGTCGACTCTCAGGCGAAGTGAAGCCCCTGGAAGAAAGGCGGGGGCTTAAATAAGCGACGGGACCTGGTGCAGTTATGGTGGCAGATATCCCTAAGCCCACCAGCACCCGCCACGTGTCCCACTCATCGTGACGTAGGGCTAGCTGCCGGCGGGACCATTATGGCATAGCGCTTAGGACTACGCCCTGGTGGAAATTCCAAAAGGACTCTTCGGATCACCCTAATCAAAAAAAGACTCCAGCACACGCGCATTAAATAACAAGATTTTCGAGGGCGGTCGTGTGCAGAATTTAAGGAAACGACTTCGGCTGTAAAAATTTTCTGTACTTTCTTCGATCGAAACTCGAACTCGAAAGTAGGGGGACTGGTGTTGGGTATAAACCCCCCCAGTCGAAGTTCGTGTCAGGAGTGACCCCTCAGGGATTCTACTGGCGTCCGACCTTCGACGGCATCTCTCCGGCGGCCGAGCCCCCGCGATATTTCCAAGTTCTGCCGACGAATAGACCCCCACCGGCGTCGACCAAATTCTTCACGACGGACGGACTCCACCCAAGTTCCTACCAGCTAGACTTCGTCCGGACTCCTACGGGAGTCGGACTTCATCCCCGACTTCAGCGGCAGGAAGACTTCGTCCGGACTCCTACGGGAGTCGGACTTCGTCCTCGACTTCAGCGGCAGGAAGATTTCGTCCGGACTCCTACGGGAGCCGGACTGCATCCCCGACTTCAGCGGTAGGAAGACTTCGTCCGGACTCCTACGGGAGCCTGACTTCATCCCCGACTTCAACGACAGGAAGACTTCGTCCGGACTCCTACGGGAGCCAGATTTCATCCCCGACTTCAGCGGCAGGAAGACTTCGTCCAGACTCCTACGGGAGCCGAACTTCATCCCCAACTTCAGCGGCAGGAAGACTTCGTCCGGACTCCTACGGGAGTCGGACTGCGTCCCCGACTTCAGCGGCAGGAAGACTTCGTCCGGACACCTACGGGAGCCGGACTTCGTCCCCGACTTCAGCGGAAGGAAGACTTCGTCCGGACTCCTACGGGAGCCGGACTGCGTCCCCGACTTCAGCGGCAGGAAGACTTCATCCGGACTCCTACGGGAGCCGGACTGCATCCCCGACTTCAGCGGCAGGAAGACTTCGTCCGGGCTCCTACGGGAGCCGGACTTCATCCCCGACTTCAGCGGCAGGAAGACTTCGTCCGGACTCCTACGGGAGCCGGACTGCATCCCCGACTTCAGCGGCAGGAAGACTTCGTCCGGACTCCTACGGGAGCTGGACTTCGTCCCCGACTTCAGCGGCAGGAAGACTTCGTCCGGACTCCTACGGGAGCCGGACTGCGTCCCCGACTTCAGCGGCAGGAAGACTTCGTCCGGACTCCTACGGGAGCCGGACTGCGTCCCCGACTTCAGCGGCAGGAAGACTTCGTCCGGGCTCCTACGGGAGCCGGACTTCATCCCCGACTTCAGCGGCAGGAAGACTTCGTCCGGACTCCTACGGGAGCCGGACTGCATCCCCAACTTCAGCGGCAGGAAGACTTCGTCTGGACTCCTATGGGAGCCGGACTGCATCCCCGACTTCAGCGACAGGAAGACTTCGTCCGGACTCCCACGGGAGCCGGACTTCATCCCCGACTTCAGCGGCAAGAAGACTTCATCCAGACTCCTAAGGGAGCCGGACTCCATCCCCAGTTCCGGCTGCAGGAAGACTTCGTCCGGACTCCTACGGGAGCCGGACTGCGTCCCCGACTTCAGTGGCAGGAAGACTTCGTCCGGACTCCTACGGGAGCCGGACTTCATCCCCGACTTCAGCGGCAGGAAGACTTCATCCGGAATCCTACGGGAGCCAGACTTCGTCCTCGACTTCAACGGCAGGAAGACTTTGTCCGGACTCCTACGGGAGCCGGACTGCGTCCCCGACTTCAGCGGCAGGAAGACTTCGTCCGGACTCCTACGGGAGCCGAACTTCGTCCCCGACTTCAGCGGCAGGAAGACTTTGTCTGGACTCCTACGGGAGCCAAACTGCGTCCCCGACTTCAGCGGCAGGAAGACTTCGTCCGGACTCCTATGGGAGCCGGACTGCGTCCCCGACTTCAGCGGCAGGAAGACTTCGTCCGGGCTCTTACGGGAGCCGGACTTCATCCCCGACTTCAGCGGCAGGAAGACTTCGTCCGGACTCCTACGGGAGCTGGACCGCGTCCCCGACTTCAGCGGCAGGAAGACTTCGTCCGGACTTGTACGGGAGCTGGACTGCATCCCCGACTTCAGCGGTAGGAAGACTTCGTCCAGACTCCTATGGGAGCCAGACTTCATCCCCGACTTCAGCGGCAAGAAGACTTCGTTCGGACTCCTACGGGAGCCGGACTCCGTCCCTAGTTTCGACTGCAGGAAGACTTCATCCAGGCTCCCACGGGAGCCGGACTTCGTCTCCGACTCCAACTACAGGAAGACTTCATTCGGACTCCTACGGGAGCCGGACTTCGTCCCTGACTTCAGCGGCAGGAAGACTTCGTTCGGACTCCTACGGGAGCCGGACTTCATCCCCGACTTCAGCGGCAAGAAGACTTCGTCCGGACCCCTACGGGAGCCAGACTCCGTCCCTAGCTCCAATTGCAGGTAGGCTTCATCTGGACTCCTACGGGAGCCAGACTCCATCCCCAGTTTCGGCTACAGGAAGACTTCGTCCGAGCTCCCACGGGAGCCGGACTTCGTCTCCGACTCCAACTGCAGGAAGACTTCGTCTGGACTCCTACGGGAGCCGAACTTCATCCCCGACTCCAACTGCAGGTAAACTTCGTCCGAACTCCTATGGGAGCCAGGCTTCATCCCCAACTCCGACTGCAGGTAAACTTCATCCAGACTCCTACGGGAGCCGGACTTCGTCCCCGACTTCAACTGTAGGAAGACTTCGTCCGGACTCCCACGGGAGCCAGACTTCCGCCCTGAACTCCTGTTGCAGGTCTCGGTCGAGATTCCTCGACAAATGATCCCCATTCGGGCTTCTATGGAGATCGGACTCCAACCGAACTTCGGCCGACAGGTCTGGACCCTCTAGCAGGCCCCAGTAACGGCCACGACTCTGCTCCACTTCCTGCGACGGATCCCACGCGGCTCCATCACTCGCTGGCAGACCACAGTAACGGCCATGACTCTGCTCCACCTCCTGCGATGGATTTCACGCGGCTCCACCACTCCCTGGCAGGCTTCAGTAACGGCCACGACTCTGCTCTACTTCCTGCAACGGATCCCACACCGCTCCACTTTCCGCAACAGACTCCACGTGGCGAGCCATGGTGACAGCTACGACTCCACCCCATTACTCTTCATAATAAACTCGTCCTGGCCCCGAGCGGCCCACTACTAGGCGGTTACAAACATCGCTATCAGTCTGTTGCCCCCTCCGCCTATAAAAGGGGGACCCCAGATACGTTATTCTCTAAGCTCTAATTTCTATCTCAAAACTCTGCTAAAATTTTCGTTCGAGCACTCCATTCTTGTTGAGGCAGAGAACTGACTTGAGCGTCGGAGGGTCTTGCCGGAGCAACCCCAACTCCGGTTTAGACTTCTTTTGCAGGTCCCGATGGCGATCGTGACTCCTTCGACTCCAGCTTCTCCGACGCAGGCGAATTTTTGCACCAACAATAATAAATAATAATAATAATATAATTATAATAATTAAAAAAAATATAAGAAGGATTTTCATGGATTAGTCCAAAAATCCTAGATGCTGTCGTCAAGTTGATCCATGTGGGGACATTAGATTTTAACAAATTTTAATTATTTTTAATTTGATAAAATTTTGATTAAAAATATGATATTTGACGTATCAGGTTTAGAGAAGGATTTTTGAGATTTTTAGAATTTCTAGTTTGGATTTTTTTTTAGGTAAGTAGTGTTTACTTTTATTGAATTTATCTGGTAAATTATAAATTTTGAATTAAATAAATTTATGCATGCTTGTGATTGAAATTATTTATTGAAATAATTGTTGAAATTATTTATGATTAAAGTTAATTGTAGAAATTATTTATGATTGAAGTTATTTGTTGAACAATTATTATGATGATGTATGATCACAAAGAATGATATGATTGATTTGACTCGAATATCATTTATTTATATTATTTTTGAAAATAATATATGAATTGGAAGACAATATGAAATTGACAACCTAACTGTGTTAAGGACCCCGCCAATGGGGGCATATACGTTGGCAATTGATTATCCTGAGGGTTTATGTCGCCAGCGAGACCAGTGACATGTCGCCAGAGAGACCAGCGACAAACCGCCAACGAGACCAGCAGTTTCAAAGGACTTGGCTGCCAGATGATTCGCAGCCCACCGCAAGCAGATACGCAGTATTATAATCCTGTCACAGGGATAATATGGTCATAGTCATGGTTGGTAAGAAGAACTTAAGAAATTGATGAATTTAAGATGATAAGCATAATTTAAAATTATGATGAATTAAATTTTATTTATGATTGATAGTATGATTATGATTTCATGAAATTACATATTGATTTTGTTATTATCAGTAAATTGATATGTATAGTATTATTTGCCTGGTTTATTCAGTTAAAGGTATACACTGCTTACTGGGCTGTTTAGCTCATGATGAGTTTTTATGTTTTTCTTACAGATCCAGAAAATTAGCGTGATGCGGGATTTCGGTTGGAAGAGTGATTAGAAATGGAGTTAGCTCATTGATTTAGGATTTTCTCAGAATTGATTCAAGACTTTTATTTTTTTTAGTGTTGACTTTGTCGGACAATTGTTTTTCTTTTGGACACTGAGTTTTGATTTGTTATTTGAACTAAGGTTTGATTTATTAATAATTTAAAAAATGATTTAACTTTATGTGTAAGATATCATGATGAAATACCTTGTATGCTTATGGGAAAAGTTTTCTATGAGTATGCGGCGATTGCCATGACCCTCGATTCAAATTTCGGATCGGAGGCGTGACAGTGGAACTCCACAAAGTTACTTGTGGCTGTGTTATTCACATGTTACTCTTCCAGCAGCAATGTTTGAAGACCTGGTTCTTGAGATGATGATTTTATAATCAAAGGAATCAACATATCAAATGGTGGTTTGAAGTAAAACTAGGTTTCTTTTTGGCACTTTCTTAGTTGTGCCTCCTCTATATGAAGTTTCATTGAGACTTTTAGCAACCTGGTTATGAAACCTCATCCCTGCCTTGGTATTGTCAAATAATGAGTTACGTTATGTGACTTCCATCGAAACATTGCATGTGCATGCACATGGCATGTTCCTTTCGCCGCTTCTGCAACTTTTGCATTCACTGGTGCCTACAGGAGACAAATGGTAGCTTGTCTATCTTTCCTCTCTGTCTTTCTCCCCTTTCTGAGTTCAGGGCCTCCACTGGTGCTATTTGCGCTGGTCATCCACTGTTTCAATGTAAAACTATTTTCTGCATCTTTTTAATAGAGGAGGTTATTTTCTCATTTAAACGACTTGTTCGCTATTGTGCAATGGCTTATAGGTACAAAAGAGGTTATATATTTTCTCCATATCTTTGACTTGTGCACTTGGATTTGTCTAATAGATTTTTTTTGAGTAAGCACATTGAGGACATCAAGAATCATTGCCACTTTATGTTATTCTGGTATTCCATTCTGGCATTCCATCTCTCCTTACATCCAGCGTATCAAAAACCACATGCACGATATCCTATATTCTTCATTCTCCATATTCACTGAATTCTGAATACCAGAAGCACCCCATGCATTTTTCTTTTAAGACGAGAGAGAGAGAGAGAGAGAGAGAGAGAGAGAGAGAGAGAGAGCAAATTCTACGTCTTTGATTATTGTGACCATAATGAGCTGCTGTTAATTGTTTGTGACATAATCATATTTTTTCAACGTGCAGTTGTCTGCTCTCAGTTCATGGAGCAGAAAGAAAGTTCCCTCATTGCACTTATGAGCTAGACGGTAATCTTCCTTATCAAAAACTACTTAAAAAGGGAGCAGATTCTTGCTAGCATGGATCCTGCTTTTGGCCAAGTTCTATTTAACTCCAGTTATTCTTAGTATTCTGTAATTGCTTTTCCCTTTATTTTTTTTTTCCCCACTTTCTTTGTGCATTGACTTGTTTTATGACGTCCTATTTGAATTGGCATGGTAAGTCACCATTTTGGAAGTTGATTCAGAACAAATTATGCACTTGTTTGTTTTGAGGGTACCTGATAACTTTGTGGAAATATAAAGAAAATCCATACACAGCTCTCTAAATTGAATCGATAAACTGCACCAGCAGAAGAACCGCCAAAATCTGTGTCCTACTTATGAATGTTGAATTGGGCAAATCAGCAACCAGGTTGAGAGAAACAAAAGAAACAAAGAAATCAAAGATGTACTATGTTTAACTGCGGCCAAAGCACATGGCTGAAACTATTTACACTTTACAGTGCCCTCAAATTTCAGTCAAGTATCCAACCAGTTGAGTTCAATCCAGGGAAGCTTGCTGCTCCCCTATTCAATAAGGCATCAAGGATCCCGGACGGTTGTTCTGCAGGCTCTTTGCATACGCCATACGTCATTCAACATCAGAACGGTGTTTGCTACAAGGCTAGGAACTTGGCTAAGAGCAATTACACAGCTGAAAGAGTTGCAATAGGAGATAGCCTTATGGTAGCCGATAATGAAGGCCACCGCGAGCACCCAGCACCGCTGCCGCACCTCTGGCGACCTCCTAAGAAGTAGAATGGTCCGGTGAGGTCCTGGTCGATCAGCCGCCACATCCCTTCGCAAAAGCCTCCCATGTGTCCACCATACCAAAGCCCTTGTCATCCGGCCCCACATGCATGAACCCCCCATCTGTTTCCCCACGCCACCAGCCGGTCCGCCACGCCCGTGTGGCAGCTGAGTCACAAGACAAGGAACTTTGTCCGAGTCCCCTACCACCCGGCACATCGCTCATGCCGAGCGTCTTTACCACCCCGACCACCGGCGCCACTGCAGCCCACAGGCAGACGTCTCTAACCCACCGCGCGTGCGCCCACCCCTCCCTGGAATGTCTTTTATGTCTGTAGGCAAGCTTCATCTCGGCCAACCGTGGCACCAGCATGCGGTAGCGTTAGCATGTGAAGTTGGCCGAATCTCGATGAGAGCACGTATGACAGTCATGTATTTTACCGCGGCGATGGAGGGTTGGACGTCAGGGACGGCGGGGCCCCCATATTGCATGCACCTGTTGCAGTTGGACCGCATCAAATCGATAACATACCATGCTATCTTTATATATATATATATATATATATATATATATATATTTTGGTAGATATGAACGGTCATATCATTCTGATACGAGAACAGTGCAGAAAGTCAGAATACAAAAATTCTCATAAGATCGATGGAAAACTATCATTCTGTCATCTGGCCTAGTCTCCAGAGTGCTCAGTAACAAACGATGTGATCCAATCTGTCACGCTATTCGCTTTCCAATAAACATGCCATACTACCACTATAATTGAGAGGTGAAGTGTAGTCCAGATGTCAAAGGGAAAAGGATGGGTTTCTAGCTGTCTCCTGTTGGCACGAATCTATCTAATGACAGTGGTAAAGTCACTCTCGAGAAACATCCTCCTCGCTCACAACTTCTGTTTGGCAAAAATGATGCCCATCTAGACGGCATGAAACTCAGCTCCCAGAACTGAAGGCTCGAAAAGATGGGAACCTCTAGCTGCCAACAACCTAGCATCCGAGCTTCGGATCACCAACCTAGTACTATCCCTTCCATCTCTGACACTGCCATCCAAGTTTACGTTGACAAATCCCGAAGAAGGGGGTTTCCAGGAGATGAAAATGATTCTTTGGGTCACTACAGGAGTAGCAAGGGAGTCCTAGTGAATGGGGCATCAAGGAACGGACTAGCAGCATCAAAGTAACTATACTCTGCAGCTAAGCAGATCGCTCTCTTCAACATCCGGTGTACAGGAATCATCTCACCCTCGAAGACTAGATTGTTTCTAGATAGTCAAATCTGATAAGTGATGTATGCCAACCTACCCCCAATCTGGTAGCTAATCGTCTTGAGCCATCTCCCAAAGTGGGCCACTGGCCCTCCTCCAAATCAGTCCGGCCCTCGAACAATGTAGTATGGCATGGTCAGTGGACTCATCCTTGATGAACACTTAAATTAAATCACTAGAAGTACTAAATATTATAATAATTAATATTATTTTATTAAAATTTGATGCTTTCTAGTCTATTTTACTGATAATTAGAAGATTGGGCTCACGCAACTCAAATTGGACTCAATTTGGCTTAGATATGAATGAACCAGGCAACTAACTTCCATTTCAGTGTAAATGCGACTTAAAGATTAAGGACAAAAAATCAGCCTCTCCAATCAACAGTCCAGATTAGAAGATACATGGAACTAAGTGTGAACATGACTTAAATATCAAGAGCTTAGATTAAAAGATCACTCTTCATGAAGATTCAAATGTGAATACGACTTATTGATAAATGAAGAAGAAGCAATATGAAAATCTAATGGTCTCTATTCATGCCACCACCTCTCTCATGAAATCCTAGAATATATGTGCCGCCCCAACTTATTTTTAGCATGGATTTTATCATGTGAAGCAAAGAAAGACATAATATGCTGCCCCATTTCAAAACCCCAAATTTTCTCTCTTTATTTCTTTCTTTCTTATATGTGAAACCGACAAAGCCCTTCACACCCCATCATAAAATCAGCCGGCCCCCTTTTCTTTTCTTTCTTACATGCTACACCACAACAGCCTAGGCCTTCCTCCTCTATTTAAACACCAACTTCCTCCTCTCCTTGGTATCAACCCCCTTGTGGGTATCCTCTTCTTCCTCCAAGCCTTCTCTATGTCCAAATCTCTATAGCCTTAGGTTCCATGCCACAGTCCTTCTTCAAGCCAATCTTGTCTTGTCAGATTTTTAGCTAGCCATAAGTCCAACCTTTTTCTCTCAAACTCTGCCATCCCAAACCTCCATCAGTCCTCTACAAATTATAAAAATCTCACATCCAAAAGTCTCCAAACAATCCTCTAAATTTTTCTCTCTTTCCAGTCCTATAGACTGTAGCCTAAAAATTTCAACAATCCTCTTCCACCTTTCAACCTCTTCTAAACCCACTTCCCTCAACCTATTCTCCACTATATCTCCTCTTCTTGCTGCTGAAGGTTTTCTCCAAGTCTAAAGAAAGAAATCTTCAGAATCTAGGATGCAAATCATGGTGAAGAGCATCCCTATGGCCAGCTAGTCCTCAACTCTTTGAAAATCTCTGTAATCTGTTCAAATAGTATTTTTTTACTTTCAATCTTTTATATTTTCTTCTTGATATGTAATAAAGATTTACTTTTCATGCTTCATATTTTTATATCTTTATTTTATTTTGCATAACAATTTGGATCTAGAATAATTTATGATTCTTGGGACAAGCCGTGATTTATGGGTATGGTTTGTGCTCTTTGTTGGGTTCCGATGGCACAGCGGAAGAATTACGTGTTTAAAATTTTTATTAAAACATCCGATGCATCGAAAACCTTAATGTCCAGAAACTCTTGACTATATCAATCAAAGTACAATAACATAAAGTTGGATCAGAAGAATACCTATAATGCTAATCCAATTTTCATGAGGCGTCCAAGTGTTTGCCCTCCAACGGTTATCCACATAAAAATTAAACCAAGGACAGTGCTCCTTCTTCACCTTGTTTCAAGAGTTCTAGCCCCTCAAACTCAACCAGCCACCAATCGATCAGATTTTCCTCCAAACCTGAGTCTGAACCTTTTTGAACTATCTACTGGACTTGACCATCTTTTTTTAGATCTCTTAAACCCTTAGAGCTATTAGGATTAGGCTTGTCTTAAAAGAACAAGCCTTATCCTAAAACCTAGAATTGTAAGAAAGGGAGAGAGGGAGTGGATAGGGGATGTAAGAATTGAATGATCACCCCATCTGCCGTCCCCTATTTATAGCACCAGATGGGACACTAACAAAGAAGGCACGCCTCATTTGGAAAGGTATATCAAGTCCTCGTATCACTTATCTGAGAGTCTTTAAACAGAAGGACTCTTCATGGGGTGATATGTTGATTCCTGCCTTCTCACACGCGCATGCCTAGAACGAGATACTTTTTGTATCCCTTCACACATCAGATTAGTGTGAAATTTTGCTACATAAACCTTTGTCCAAATAGGAAGGCTATCACCAAATGACACATTATTTGGATAAGAGTTCATATGTGAGAAGGACTCTTCACCGAAGAGACACACAAGCACCTTCTCCCTATCGCATGTGCAAAAGGGTGTGAAAAGCAACCTTTCTTAATCTGATAATTTTTCATATTTTTACCATGTGATCAGCACTTAAAATTGATCCTTATCACAAATTATCAGATAGAAAGTCACTTAAGACTCCCTAAACAGAAGGAGTGTTCACGTCCCTTCATGCATCCAGAAAAAACTGTCGCGCATGTAGCAAAGATTCAAGCAATTTTCTCATGCACAATCTAACAGATTTTTCATACTTCAAAAAATATGCTAGGTGGCTCATCATCTGATCTACTTGTCATAAAAAATAGAGGCCAAAACAAAAGGATTCTTAATCCTTCTCCATGCCACAAATAAAGTGCGCATGCATTCTGCATATTAGTGCCAAGAGTCCTTCTTAAGTTAGACTCTTAGTTATTTGGCGTGTACACCAGATATGGTGCCTCTTTTTAACTGCTTTCAGATGGCTTGACCTGATCCAAATATCCACCAAATTGGGCTAGCAAATGAGCAAGGCATGAGATCAAATTGATCTCTAAAAGAGCTAGGGATTCCACACATGCTAGCATGCTTACTGGAACCCCGATTGAATCTAAAATTTCAATCAATCTTTTTAAAAAGAGTCCTTGGCCAATTTTTATATGTGTGTGACCCATTGGATTCCATATCTAGCTAGTAGTAGATCTGGATGTAAGTTAATCTAATTTGATTAGAATTTAATCTAACCGATTTAGGTCCAATCGAGCTAATCCGATTTCAGTAATTAGAACTCTTTTTAATTGACGTTCGAATTAAACTTTTTTATTCGATCAAAAATCTATAAGTCAAGAATGACATCTAGCAACGTATCATGACTACCCAGAAGATATAAAATTTTGATAAAAATATCAAATATACCTTTCAGTGGTAAGTTACCGTATAATACAATCCTTTGATCATCCTAGCACCCTGAATATGTTCATGAGTATGGAATCATATCAAACTCAAACACATATTCATATCAATTCTCAATTAACCAATGATGACTCCAATGAAAAAGCATTAGAAACTCTTTTTAATCTCCTTCCTACTTTTGGCCAAAAGATTTTTTCTGAGTCATCTACGAATGAGAATACACAGGATGCGATCTTCTCTTACTAAGAGTGATTGATTCCATATTGACCTACTCACAACCTTCATATACACTCCATCATATTCAAAACATCCTGTACATATTTTTATGCCATGCCTGGGTACGAACCAAAATATGGGTTCATGTGCACAAGATTCTATGATGTTCTCAGGTCTAAGAATCACTTGCACAACTCTCACTTAGAAAATCATCTTTGACATGCAAGTAAGGCTTCCATAAGATGTTCTCTTTCATCGAGTCAATTCAGTGGACTTATTTTCTAAATTGAACATCCACATCCTTGTATTAGTGTCCCACATAAGTGGCTAGTGAGATCTGCCATCCTCTCTATCGAGCATACATAGGATGTGCCAGTCTATCCAGAACATTGATCCCGACTCAATGTTCCTACGACCAGGAATATTTAAGATTAGGATTTTAGAATTTTAGGTCTCATTAGCATGATCCATTTATGTCTCTTAAAATCATTGTCCTAATCTTTGGGGTTCATTATAATCTTAGTCATAATAAGATGTAGCTGATATGATAAATCAATGTCTCAAATAATAAATATCATTATATGAGTTAAAAAATTATAAAAAAAAGTTTCATTACAACACACTTACGATTGGCTTATAGGGCACTCTTCTTTCAATCTCCCACTTGTACTAAAGTCAATCACCTTTATATCTCATACAATCAAGATGACGATTATATAGCTGATTTGGTATGGCCTTAGTGAATTGGTCTATTATATTGTTCTTTCTGTCTACTCATTCAAGGACAACATCTTGTCTCTAACGAGATGGAAGTGTCTGAGGATATGCTTGGATCTATAATGAGACCTAGATTCCTTAGCTTGAATAACAGCCCCAGTGTAATCACAATAGAGTGACACCAGTCATTCATTCTTAGGAATGACTCCTAAATCTATGATAAACTTTTTCATCCAGATAGCTTGCTTAATGGCTTTACTAGCAGCGATGTACTCTACCTCAGTAACTGAGTCAGATATTATTTACTGCTGAAAACTCTTTCAACTCACTGCCCCATCATTTAAGGTAAACACACACCCTGATATCGACTTGCTATCATCCACTTTCCAATGATCTTCCTATGGATTAGCCTGAAATTTGATAGCTATGCCCAAAGCATAAGCTATATCAGGCCTGATACATAGCATGGCATACATAATTGATCCTATAGCCAAAGCATAAGGGATTTCATTCATCCTCTTTCTCTCCTCTAATATCTTAAGATACATTTTCTTGGAGAGACATATACCATGACTTGCAGGCAGGTAACCTCTCTCACTAGCATCCATATTAAACCTCGTTAATATGAGATCTATATACCGTGACTGGGATAAGCCTAACATCCTTTTAAATTTATCTCTATAGATCTTTATTCCCAGTATATAGGATGCTTCACCCAAGTCTTTCATGAAAAACTTATTCGATAGCCAAGTCTTGACTGATTGCATTATGGAGATATCATTCTCAATGAGCAGTATGTCATACAAAACCAAGAAGATAATAGCACTCCCTCTTATCTTATACACACATGGTTCATCCTTATTTTTGATAAAGCCAAACTCTTTGACTGTCATATCAAATCGGATGTTCCAACTTCTCGAAGCCTGCTTTAATCCATAGATGGATCTCTTTAGCTTACATACTTGATTTGCCCTCCCACTTGAGACAAATCCCTCTGACTGAGTCATATAGACTTTTTCCTCTAGATTATCATTGAGGAATGTAGTCTTGACATCTATCTGCCAGATTTTATAATCGTAGTATGCTGCTATAGCAAGCAAAATCCTAATGGACTTGAGCATAGCCACTAGTGAGAAGGTTTCATCATAGTCAATTCCTTACTTTTGTCTGAAACCCTTTGCCACCAACCTAGCTTTATAGGTTTCTACTTGGCCATTTTCTTCGATCATCTTTTTGAAGACCCACTTGCACCCTATTGGGGTCACACTCTCAGGTGCATCAATCAAGGTCCACACTTGGTTGGTGTACATCGAGTCCATCTCAGATTTCATGGCTTCCAGTCATTTATCTGAGTCTCTACTCATGACAGCTTCCGAATAGGTCAGTGGATCATCATCTTGAATGATATTAATCGAATTGTCATTCTCAATGATAAAATCATATCTCTGAGGTGCTTACATACTCTATCTGATCTTCAAAGAGGAGGTGTGTATTTTGGATATACCTCATCTTTATGTACTTCTGATTGAGGATCTTCTTGTGGTCCAACCATTGGTATTTCTGGATCGATTTGTAGATCATAAACTTCAATAAGTTCAATATTCCTTTCACTGCCTCCTTCTTGGATGAGTTCATTCTCCAAGAAAGTGGCATGCCTACTAACAAATACTTTTTGATTAGTAAAGTAGTAAAAATAGTATCCATTAGTTTCTTTAGGATACCCTACAAATCTATACTTGTCTGATTTAGCACTATGCTTGTGTCCAAAAATATTTTTGACATAATCAGGACAGCCCCAAGTCTTAAGATGTTTAAGATTAGGCTTTCTTCCCTTCCATATCTCATATGGTGTGCTTGTAATAGACTTTGACGGTACTCTGTTTAATACGTATGTGGCAGTCTCTAGGACATATCTCCAAAAAGATATTAGGAGATTAGTGAAGCACATCGGACCGCACCATATCCATTAAAGTGTGATTCCTCCTTTCTGCTACATCATTTAACTGAGGTGTATAAGGAGGGGTCCATTCAGAGAGAATACCTTTACTTTTAAGATGATCAAAAAATTCACTGGATAAGTATTCTCCTTCTCGATCAGATCGAAGAACTTTGATACTTTTTCCAGTTTGTTTCTTAACCATGCATTGATACTCCTTGAACTTATCAAAGGCTTCAAATTTATATTTCATAAGATACACATACCCGAACCTTGATAAATCATCTATAAAGGCAATAAAATAGAAGTTTCCACCTTTAGCCTGAGTTGTCATTGGTCCACATACATCCGTATGTACTAGGGCTAACAACTCACTTGCCCTCTCTCCATGTTCAGAAAATGGAGTCTGGGTCATCTTACCCATGAGATAAGATTCACAAGTTTCGAATGATTCATAATCATACGGATCAAAAAATTTCTCTTTATATAACTTATTTATCCTTGACTCACTAATATGACCAAGGCGATAATGCCAGAGATGTGTGATATTCATATCTTCTCTCTTTCTTTTCATATTTTGTTTCAATATAAAAAATATTTTCATTGAGTATACGAATTAAAAGATTGTTATCAATATAATTACTACCATAAAAGTCATTAGAAAAGAAAATGGAGCATCCATTTCCCATTAGGCTTATTTCATAATCTTGTTTTAATAACAAAGGTATAGAAATAATATTTCTAATGATCTTTGATATATAATAATAGTCTTTTAATATTAAAGTTTTGTCTGAAGATAAATCAAGCATATAGGTTCTCACAGCCTCTGCGCTAATGGACTCTCCACTTATGCTATAAAGCTCGAGATCATCTCTTTTCAAACTTTTGATATTCTGTGATCGCTGTAATGAATTACAAATATGCGATCCATAGACGGTATCTAATATCCAAGTATCAGAGTCTGAGCTACTCAATAAAAAATAAGTTTGTATCATATACACATTTTTTGGTGCTATACTTGCACCCTACTTCAAACTTGCAAGATTATTCTTGCAATTATACTCTCAATGTCCAAACTTGCCATAAAATAAACAGTTAATATCTATATGGACATCTTTTGCCTTCTCATTATTACCGACCATCCCAAGGTCAGAAATATCCAGAACATTGAAGTTCTTCTCCGATATGAACCTAACTTGCAAGTTCCTCAACCCATCCATATAGTTAGGATCGATCAATATACTTTTATCTATAGTGTTATGCAGTGAAAATAAAGAAGTCATAATGCAGACTTAAATCTACATAAATAAAGAATAATAGTATAAGCAAACCACTCAAGTTTGACATGCATAACTAGTTGAGGATTTTTAAAAACTATTTATGTCTCCTACTATTTTATCGGATACCATAGCCCTCTCCTATGGCAAATGAAAAATTCTAATCTGATTTTTTAATGACATTGAGATCCTAATCCTTTATTGAAGACTTGTGAATATCACAACAAATCTCAATAAGTTTAAAAGTAGGAAAACCTATCCAATTGCATCTCATACAACTCTCAACATAACCTGCCTCTAAAAATACTCATAGCCTTGTGGATATCACAATAAACTATAGTATTTTTTAGTTAAGTCAGACCTTTTATTTCCATATAGCCATATCTGAAAAATGATGCTCTTATGGATATCATAACAAAGCAACATATCCAAATATGCCATAAAGCATATAATATGCACCAAGACAAATCCACATCAATCTTCATAGCAAGTCTTGTAGATATTACAACAAACTTACTATGATTTTTGACAGGATATTGACTAGGCATGAAGGAAGGCATATATAGTGTTCTAAATACTGAGCTACTTTCATTCAAGATTCGAACTAATCCAATTAGCCAGAAAAGTATTAAGATTGGTGGGGGTCTCTTGTTGGAGCACGATCCCGGCTCCTCCCATGGATCTTGGGTGTAGCGGAACCAGCAACGAACAAATCTGAAGACTTCTGGACTCGATCGAAGGCCATTGATGAAATCAGCTTGGTTGCTGTCTTCTTCGTCAGCCTTTCGTTCCAGATGAAGAACGCCTCTAAGATCACCTCTAAAAAGTCCAAGTTCTGGTATCCAACTAGATCAGGCCTAGACCAAGGTCTTCCAATTTGTAGATCTTGAATCAGGGTATTCTAGATAAGGAAGAAGGTAGATAGAACCAGACCTTGCAGATCTGTCCTGCTGCAGCCTTTCCTGTAGATCTGTTGATGGAGATCTCACCCACACCTCAAACGACCTCAGATCAACTCCAGATCTGAGAGAAACTTGTACCAACCTCATAGCAAGAGATTTCAAGTCTTGGACTTGATGTTTGGGTGGCTGCAAGAGAGGGAGAGGCAATATGGTTGGCGGCACAAAGGGGGAGGGGCTCAAGACTCTAGTGCCTCCCCTGCTTTTCTTGCCTTCTATGGACCTGGCGGCAAGAAACCCTAGGGTTTCTTGCTCCTGGGGCATGGAGAATAGCTGAAGAGAGAGGGAGAAGAGAGAGGGAGATTTGGGAGAAAGGGTTTTCGTATTCTTTGGCTTAATCAAACCTATACAGTGCATGTATATATAAACACAGGGTCAAGTGACCCAAACCCAAAACTTCCTTGACCAACTCTATGAGAGATTAGGTTAACCCAAGCCCATGTACACCCATGACTCGACCTAATCTCACCTATCCTAGGCCTAGACTTGGCCCATAAAGAGTTGGTCCCTTGAGGCCCACATAACCTAGACCTCAAGAACCTGAAAGGCCCACAGCCTTTCAACCTAGGGCCCAACTAGCCCTAGAGCCTCCATGAAGCCCTCATGAATGATGGACCTTGGCCTTAGCCTTGGTCCCCTAGGCCTTGGGCACACCACTTGGATCACAACAATCTCCACCTTGGTGTCCCAAGGCCTCAACTAGCTCCACTCTGTCCATCAGTCGAATCAGCTCAACACATCTCTAAAAGCTGTCTCATGGAAGTACCTTCGTAAGTGCATCAGCTGGGTTCTCCTTGGAGTGTAACTTTACCAGATCCACCTCACCATCCTCCACAAGCTCCCTGATCCGGTGATACCGAATGTCGATGTGCTTTGTTCTTGCATGATAGACTGAGTTCTGTGCTAATAAAAGTGCACTCTGGCTGTCACAGTGCACTCTAATGGCCTCCTGAGTAAGGCCCATCTTCATCAACAAATCCTTCAGCCAAATTGCCTCCTTAGCTGCTTCTGTCAGCCCAATGTATTCCATCTCTGTAGTAGATAGGGCCGTGATAGGCTGCAGACTCGATCTTCAAGAAATAGGACCTCCATACAGGCTAAAGATGAAGCCTGTCGTAGACCTCCGAATATCCACATCTCTACCAAAGTCTGCATCTACATAACCTCCAATCAGCCCCTGAGCCTCCCTGGATATGTCAGAGTATCCCACTGCACCTTCTCACTGTTCGTAGTAGATGCCAACTCCAACTAAACCCGTCAGGTATCTGAATATCCACTTCAGAGCTCTCCAGTGCTCCCTGCCAGGCTGCGCCATGAACCTGCTAACCTGACTCACTGCATGAGCGATGTCTGGCCTACAACAGACCATCACATACATCAAGCTCCCAACTCCTGAAGCATAAGGAACCATCTCCATCTCCTAAGCCTCCACCTCAGTCTGTGGTGCCATGGTCTTCGAAAGTCTGAAGTGACCGGCAAGTGGCAGCTCCACCGGCTTTGCTCCCTTCATCCCGAACCTCTCTAAGACTTTCTGTATGTAGCCCCCCTGAGATAGATGCAACACCCTCCAGGCTCGGTCTCTGAAAATCTCCATGCCTAGGATCTTCCTTGCAGGGGCCAAATCCTTCATCTCAAACTCTCGAGATAAGGATGCCTTCAGATCCTGCACAACCTTCCTACTCTTGCATGCTATAAGCATGTCATCCACATACAAGAGTAGGAACATCCTAGAACCATCCTCAAGAGACTGAACATAAACACAAGGATCAAACTCGCACTTGGAAAGTCCAATGCTGCGCACATAGGAGTCGAACTACTTGTACCATTGCCTCGACGACTGCTTCAGCCCGTACAGCAACTTCTGCAACAAACAAACCTTTCCCTCTGATCCTGGATCCCTGAAATCGGGTGGCTGCTCCATGTAAATCCTCTCCTCCAAATGTCCATGGAGGAATGCCGTCTTGACATCCATCTGCTCCAGCTCTAAATCATGAGCTGCTACAATGCTCAGCAACACTCTGATAGAAGTATGTCTGATGATGGGAGAGAAGACCTCGCTGAAGTTGATGCCTTCCTTCTGGGAGTATCCCTTGACCACTAACCTCACCTTGAATTTGATACCTCCCTGCTCTAAAGGCCCTTCCTTGCGACTGTAGACCCATTTGCAGCCAATGGGCCTCTTCCCCTGTGGCAACTGCACCAATCGCCACGTCTGGTTCTGGTGGAGAGACTGTATCTCCTCGGACATCGCCTGGACCCACCGCTCTCTGTCCTGGCTCTCAATAGCCTCCTGATAGGTATATGGGTCTCCATTCACTATCACCAAGGCATATGACAGCATCTCCTCGAAGCCATATCGGTTCGATTGCCTGATGGTCCTCTTGGGCTTGTGTAGGGCAACACCGATATCAGTCCTCGGTCCAGCTCGCTCCTGCTGGACCTCTCTGCCTCGATCATCCGTCCGAGTCCTCTCCACCTGTGAAGACACCTTAGGTAGGTTCTACACCTAAATATCATGTCCTCCCATAGTACCTGCAAGAGGCAAAATCAAAGAGGTAAACTATCCAGCAGTGCCCTGCTGGACCTCCTCCTGCTCCTACTGCTCCTCCATGCCTGCTCACCTCCATAGGACTGACTCCTCATCAAAAGTCACATCTCGACTAATGATGACCTTTTTTTTCAAGGGATCCCACAGCCTGTATCTCTTAACTCCTCGTGGATAGCCTAGAAACACCATCTTGGGTGATCTGGCGTCTAGCTTGCTCCGCTCACCAGCTCCAATGTGCATATAGGCCGTGCACCCAAATACTCGTAGATGGCCCACCCAACTGTCCTCCCAGACCACACCTCCTCTGGAAGCCTGCCATCCAACTTGGTGTGAGGTGATCGATTGACCAAGTAACCCACTGCATTAACTGTGTCAACCCAGAATGCCTTTGGAAGCCCTGCCTGCAGCCTCATGCATCATGCCTTTTTCAGAAGTGTTTTGTTCATCCTCTCGGCCATCCCATTCTGCTATGGAGTCTCCTTAACTGAGAAGTGTCTCCTGATCCCACACTCCTCACAGTAATCCTAGAACTCTCTGCTGGTGTACTCTCCACCATTGTCTGACTTCAGACACTTCACGCTCCTCCCCTGCTCCTTCTCCATCTCAGCTCTCCAGATCTTGAACTTGATGAAGACCTCTGACTTCTCTCTCATGAAGTAAATCCAGAGTTTTCTTGAGAAATCATCAATCAGGATCATGAAGTATCTGGCCCCATTCCTAGCTGAAACTGGGGCTGGTCCCCACACATTCGTGTGTACTAACTCCAGAGGGGCTGCACTGCAGGTTGTACTGATGTTGAACTGAACTCTCCTCTACTTTTCCATCTGGCAAGGCTCACAGATCTCCCCTGTAGCACCATCCTCCAGATCAGAGATGAGTCCTCTCTGCTCAACTCCCTCAGCCCCTTGTCACCCATGTGGCCTAGGCAGTAGTGCCACATCCTGTAAGCCTCCTGCTGGTCCTGTGCTGCAACTACTGCATCAGACTCTCCAGTCACCACAGATCCCTCCATGCGATAGAGGTTATTATCCAACCTCCTGCCTCTCATCACTACCATAGCTTCATTGAAGATGTTCAGTACTCCGCTTCTAGCTCTACTGCTGAAGCTGTATCCACTGCGCTCCAAGTAGCCTAGTGATACCAGATTCTTTTCCAGCTCCGGGACGTGCTTTACATTTGTCAATGTCCTCACAATCCCATCAAACATCCTCACCCTGACTGTCCCTATCCCAGCCACCTTGCAAGGATGATTGTCGCCTAGAGTCACTGATCCCTCATCTGTCTTGGTGTATGTCACAAACCAAGACCTGTGTGGTGTGTAGTGATGTGAGCATGCAGAGTCTAGTGTCCACTCCTCTGTGTAATGCCTGTGACCATCTGATACCACAAGTAGATCATCCTCCACCTGCTACCCAGCAACTGCACTCACTGATTCTGAGCCACTTCTTTCTACCTTCTTGCTCTTCCATAGTGGACATTCTCGCTTGAAGTGCCCGAACTCGTTGCACTTGAAGTATTTCATCTCTTTCTTTCCCTTCTTGGACTTGGACCGCCCCCTGGACTTGCTTCTGCCTCTGCCTCTACTTGTCCTCTCCCCTACTGCCAAACCCTCCTGGGGAGTTCGATCTCTGGTCAACTTTTTCCTTTGCTCATTAGACCTCAGTATCGAGATCATGTCCTCATATTCCAGAGTCTCCTTACCAAAGAGTCATATGATCGTGGCAACGAACACAAAAGCAACAGAGACTTGTCCTCCTCATCCAGCTTCACCCCGATATTCATCAACTCCGTGCACAACTGGTCGAACCTCTGAATGTGGCCAATCACATCAGATCCCTCCTGCATCCGAAGACTGTACAACCTCTTCTTCAGCATTAGCTTGTTGCACATATTCTTCCCCATATACATGGTGTGCAACTTCGATCAAAGGTCCTTCGGGGTCTTTTCTTCCAGCACCGAATACAACGCCGCATCCGCCAAACATCTTCAGATCACCGAACATGCTTTCTTCTCCAATGATGCCCACCGTCTATCTGTCATTCCCTCAGGCTTCTCATCTAAAGCCTGATCCAGATCTGCTTGCACCAGAAGATCCTCCACCCAGATTTTCCACATGAAAAAATTTCCCTTGCCATCCAACTTGATGGTACCTTGCTGAAAATTTTCAGTACTTGGGATCTTTAACTTCTCGTGCTTGGAACCGCTTCCTCACCACTGTGGCTCTGATACCAACTATTGGAGCACGATCCTGGCTCCTCCCATGGACCTTGGGTGCAGCGGAACTAGCAACGAACAAATCTGGAGACTTCTGGACTCGATCGAAGGCCCTTGACGAAATCAGCCTGGTTGTTGTCTTCTTCGTCAGCCTTTCGTTCCAGATGAAGAACGCCTCTAAGATCACCTCTAAAAAATCCAAGATCTGGTACCCAATCAGATCAGGCCTGGACCAAGGTCTTTCAATTTGTAGATCTCAAATCGAAGCATTCTAGATAGAGAAAAAGATAGATAGAACCAGATCTTACAGATCTGTCCTGCTGCAGCCTTTCCTGTAGATCTGTTGATGGAGATCTCACCCATGCCTCAAACGACCTCAGATCAACTCCAGATCTGAGAGAAACTTGTACCAACCTCATAGCAAGAGATTTTAAGTTCTGGACTTGATGTTTGGATGGCTGCAAGAGAGGGAGAGGCAATATGGTTGGCGGCACAAAGGGGGAGGGGCTCAAGACTCTAGCGCCTCCCCTATTTTTCCTGCCTTCTATGGACCTGGTGGCAAGAAACCCTAGGGTTTCTTGCTTCTGGGGTATGAAGAATAGCTGAAGAGAGAGGGAGAAGAGAGAGAGAGAGACTTGGGAGAAAGGGTTTTCATATTCCTTGGCTTAATCAAACCTATACAGTGCATGTATATATAAACACAGGGTCAAGTGACCCAAACCCAAAACTTCCTTGACCAACTCTATGGGAGATTAGGTTAACCCAAGCCCATGTACACCCATGACTCGACCTAATCTCACCTATCCTAGACCTAGACCTGGCCCATAAAGAGTTGGTCCCTTGAGGCCCACATAACCTAGACCTCAAGAACCCGAAAGGCCCACAGCCTTTCAACCTAGGGCCCAACTAGCCCTAGAGCCTCCATGAAGCCCTCATGAATGATGGACCTTGGCCTTAGCCTTGGTCCCCTGGGCCTTGGGCACACCACCTGGATCACAACATCCCTCCCGTTGCTTTTTCTAGACACCAATAAAATTGGCCAGGCCAGCAATGAAACCAATTAAATAACCACCGCACTTGAAATATTTCTTAGACACCAATTGATTAATCGATTCAAGAAAAAGGTCAGCTACTGGTTCATAACACTATGACTTAATATAATTTTTATGAGGGCTTTAATGGTCTCAAGCATATCCTAATTCAATTACAATGATGCACAAATATAGTTGTATCTTAAAAATCATAACAACTAAACATAGCATCCAGTTATATCTCTAAGATATGAAATCATAATCATTCAATATGATTATAACTAAGCATCTCAAGCATATCACATATGCATAAAGTTTTAATAGCATGCATGAATACAAAATATTCTTTTTATGGTTCTTCTTCTTAGGATATCACAATGGCACCCCTACGCGTCATAAGAGTATTCTATTGAATAGGAAGAGAGGGTCTCTGAACCCTACTTGCTCTTATGACCGGACGGCTTAGTGATGAACCTCAATTAGAGTACTAAGCTACTAAAAAAATTTTACATATATATCATGCATTTTATATTTAAAACATATCTCTAAGACATACTAGGGTTTGGATGTTCAATCGGGTTCAACCCTTGAGCCGACTTGAACCAAACCAAAATTTCATGTTTGATCACAATCAAGACAACATTCTAATCTTTGATTATATAGATCAAGGTAGGCTCTGATACCACTGTTGGGTTCCAGTGGTGCAGTGGAAGGATTAGGTGTTTTAAATTTTTATTAAAAATAATTGATGCATAAAAAATCCTAATGCCCAGAAACTCTTGACTATATCAATCAAAGTATAATAACATAAATTTGGATCAGAAGAATACCTATAATGCTAATAAAATTTTTATGAGGCATCCAAGTGTCCGCCCTCCAACAGTTATCCACACAAAAAATTGAACCAAGGACAGCGCTCCTTCTTCACCTTGCTTCAAGAGTTCTAGCCCCTAGAACTAAACCAGCCATCAATCGATCAGATCTTCTTCTAGGCCTAAATCTAAAACTTTTTGAACCATCCACTAGATTTGACCATCTTTTTTTAGACCTCTTAAATCTTTAGAGCTATTAGGATTAGGCTTGTCTTAAAAGAACAAGCTTTGTCCTAAAACCTAGAGTTGTAAGAGAGGGAGAGAGGGAGTGGATAGGGGATGTAAGAATTTATTGATCACCCCATCTATCATCCCCTATTTATAGCACCAGATGGGGTACTAACAGAGAAGGCATGCCTGAAGGAACCAGATCTAGGGTTTCAGGGTTAGATCTTGAAAAAGAGGGTTAGATCTTGAAACTTTTTCAAGATCATACAGCGGAAGACTAAAATAAATCAAAATTTATTTTCTAAGATCAGAAAATCTCTAGATCTAAGATCCTATTACATGATTATTACATGGCATTAAATCAAAAATTAAAATATATAAATATATCATGAACTACATGTTGATCATATCAACATGTTTCTATACTACATCTAATGTATGTATTAAACAATAGATCAGATCTATTACCTTGCAAGTTAGACATTCTAACCTTGCTGATCTGGGCTTGAGGATGATATTGCAAGCTGCACATGCATCCGGCCTCTAGGAGTCGTCCACACGAGCCCACGAATCTCGATCAGAAGTCCTACTTCAGGAAATCAGCACAGTATGCTAGTACTGCGCTGATCCTTCTTTGATGGTTGATCAGGTGCCTCCTTCTTCTTGATTTGGACTCTTCCAAAGATGAAAAGTAGAAGGAGAAGTTTCAGATCTGAGACGCTCTCAGAAAACTCAAGATGGAAGGAGGAAAGATATGAAAATAAAAACCCTAGAAGAAGACCCTCTTCTTCTTCACGTTTTTCTCTCTAGACATCCAAACTTGAATCTTTTATATCTCTAAGACCCAAAGGTATTTCTCTCTGTTTTTTGGATTGCAAAAAGGTCTCTCAAATATCTATCTCTCTCTAAAATTTCATAAAGAAACTCATCTTATATAGAGAGATATGATAGAGTCCTTGTCTAGGTCAAACACCTAGTCAAGGCTTATCCAAACATGGCAAGTTAAGGGACGCCCAACTCTTGAGCACCTCCTCCATATTTTCATGCATGGATCACCAGAAAAGGGTGTACAATGTATACCCTAAAAGCCACGAAAATTTCAAAAAAATTTTGGATAAATTCGGTGCAAAATTGAAAGAGTTTTGGATTTCTAAAAATCTATCTCATAGAATTCAAAATCCAAACTTATTCCTTTTAGATTTGATCCAAACCACCTTCCATGTAAGAAAGAAGAGAAGAAACCTTTTGTGAACGTGAGAGAGATCTGGGAGAGGGCTTTTGTCACACAAAATAAGTAGAGATTGGCGTTGAATAAGAGAGAGGGCGTGGAGAAGGCTTATGTGGTGCAAGGTGGAATCCTAGTCCTACTAGGATTCTGTCTCATGACTTATTTTAATTTGGTTTCCCAAACCAAATTAAATCAAAATTAGATCAACCTAATTAAAACAGGTTTTAACCTAATTAAGAATCTAATTTAATCAGATTAAATTATATTTAAATCTGATTTAATTTTCTAATCAAATTAAAAATTAGATTGACCCAAGTCCTAATTGAACTAGGACTAGTCTTTCCTTGCACTTGGCTTATCCAATAAACCAATTGGACTTGATCCAATCAAGCCCAAACCAAATCTAATTAAATCATATTTAATTAGACTTAATCTCAGCCCATTGGCTTAATCAAATTAATCCAATTAGCAATCGAATTGCTAATCGATCCTCCTGCAACACTTGCACTGGGTTAAATATCAATCGTATTGATCATCTAACCCTAGAACGATTCTTAATCGTTGATCAACCATCCGATCGGATCATGAACTCTAATGTGTGTGACCTCATAGGTCCGAACCTAAACCGGTAGTATAGGAACAAATTTCTATACCAATCGAAGTGACCATCTAGCAATGGTACCCGACGATCGGATAGGTCGAATGTGTAGAACAACATCCTTAGAACCCATGCGGATATAGTTTTCATATAATTTATCCCCTTGACCAAAATAATCATAGGACACCCCAGAGTTTAACTGTCAACTCTGATCAGGTTGTCCACATTGTATTTCAAAATATCAAATCCATCTGATGGATTACCCTAGCCAAGGTTTTGCTAAATTGAAATACAGCGACTCATTCTTCTCCAACTCTTGGAGTGGTCAATCCCATCTCGATCACACTCTGACTTCGCAAGTACTTGACTGTGCCCAGAAGCCTTCCGTCCCTGAATTAGAAATTCAGTTAGTCCAGTACCAAAGCATAGTGAGTTGCTTGCAAGTCACTGAGGCGATCTCAAGTCTAAGGGACACTTATACCTATATCCCATCAGAGACATTCTCGACAGCAAAATGCTCTGGAGTTGGTCACGTTCAATGACGATGTACCCTTACATCTCACCTGTATGCCATACCAGTGTCTCCACACTCTTTGATTAAGAGGACAACCAACCCATATGGCCTACAGCGACCTATGCTCGATAGAAGCTGTCGTCCTTATTAACAGCCTATCATTTGGTCGTGAATAGTTTTAAGGACTAATCGATAAATCCTCTCTTTATCGAACCTGAATAGTCCTAAGGACTTCATTATAACAACGGAGTTCATTAGAAGATGAAAGCTTATGATGAAAATGCCAAATATATTTTATTTATTAACAAATCAATTACAATACTTGGTTGCTCAACCGTCAACAGCTTGACGATTGGCTTTTTGGGACACATTTCCCAACAACTCCCACTTGTCCTAAAGCCACTCGGCACAGTATCTAATACCTATCTTCGACTTGTGGTTGTCGAACTTTTTTATTGCCAGGGCTTTAGTGAAGGGGTCGGCTAGGTTCTCCTTTCCGTCGATCTTCTGAAGGTCGACGTCACCTCGATCCACGATCTCCCAGACCAGGTGGAAGCGGCGCAAGATGTGCTTCGTCCGCTGATGTGGTTTGGGTTCCTTCGCCTGAGCTATGGCACCAGTGCTGTCGCAGTAGAGCAGGACCGGACCATCGAGGGAGGGTGCTACTCCGAGCTCAATGATGGATTTCCTTAGCCACACGCTTCTTTTGCGGCATCCGATGCTGCGATGTACTCTGCTTCACAAACAGAGTCCGCCACAGTATGCTGCTTAGAACTCTTCCAGCAGATGGCTCCACCATTCAGAGTAAAGATATAACCCGACACGCTCTGCTGTCATCATGGTCAGATTGGAAGCTGGAGTCTATGAACCCCACAAGTTTCAGATCTGACTCGCCATAAACCAACCATTGGTCCTTAGTATTTCTCAAATACTTAAGGATGGCTTTAACCACTTTCCAGTGATCTTCTCCAGGATCAGATTGGTATCTACTCACTACTCCTAGTGAGTATGCCACATCTGGTCTTGTACATGTCATGGCGTACATGATAGATCCCACGGCTGAAGCATATAGGACTCTACTCATACGCTCTCTCTCTTCAGGAGTTGTCGGACAATCCTTCTTAGAGAGAAATTCCATGGCCTATCGGTAGATAGCCCTTCTTGGAATTCTCCATGCTGAACCTCTTCAGCACAGTGTCTATGTACATGGACTGGGATAACCTAAGCATCCTTTTAGATCTATCCCTATAGATCTTCATCCCTAGGATGTAGGATGCTTTACCCAAGTCCTTCGTGGAGAACTGTGATGATAACCAAACTTTTATTCCCTGTAGTGCGGGGATGTCATTCCCGATTAAGAGAATGTCATCCATGTATAAGACAAGAAATACCATAACTGGACCATTTGCCCATTTATAGATGCAGGGTTCTTCTCCATTCTTAATGAAGCCATACATTTTGATCACCTTATCAAAACGCATGTTCCAACTCCGAGAAGCTTGCTTCAGTCCATAAATGGATCTCTGAAGCTTGCATACCTTGGACTCATCTGTGGATGTAAACCCTTCAGGTTGTATCATATACACCTCTTCAGTCAGCTCTCCATTCAGAAAAGCTGTCTTTACATCCATCTGCCAGATCTCATAATCCAGATGGGCAGCTATTGCAAGCATTATCCGAATAGATTTGAGCATTGCCACAGGAGAAAATGTCTCATCATAGTCAATACCATAATGTTGACGATACCCCTTGGCAACCAGACGGGCTTTATAGGTCTCCACCTTTTCGTCTGCGCCCCTCTTCCTTTTGAAGATCCATTTACACCCAATGGGTTTAACCCCTTCAGGTGGGTCAACCAATGTCCATACATCGTTGACCTTCATGGACTCTATTTCGGATTTCATGGCTTCAAGCCATTTCTCAAAATCAGGTCTCTGCATAGCATCCATATAGGTGATCGGATCCTCATTATTCTCATCAAGTTCGATGGGATCACCATCCCGGACCAAGAAACCATAGTATCTGTTCGGCTGACGCGGTACTCTACCGGATCACCTTAATGGTACAGGTATATTGGGCTCCAGATCTGATCTAATCATATCCGACTCAGGTTCAGCTATTGGTGTCGGTCTTTCTACTTGTTGAACTTCATCAAGTTCAACCTTAGAGGCAACGGTTCCTTCACCAAGGAGCTTCTTTTCTAAAAAGATTGCCTTAAGGCTGACGAACACCTTTTGTTCATCAGCATGGTAGAAAAAATATCTTTTTATCTCTTTGGGGTACCCTATGAATGAGCATTTGTCAGACCTAGGTCCAAGTTTGTCTGTGACTAATCGTTTGACATAGGCCGGGCACCCCCAGACCCTAAGGTGTGAAAGTACTGGCTTACCCTCTATCCATATCTCATATAGAATCTTAATTACAGACTTACTTGGAACCCTATTTAACAGATAACAGGCCGATTCGAGTGCATATCCCCAGAAGGATATCGGCAAGCTAGCAAAACCCATCATGGATCGGACCATGTCTAACAGAGTCCGATTCCTCCTTTCAGACACACCATTATGCTGTGGTGTTCCTGGAGGAGTCCATTGGGAGAGAATCCCATTCTCTCTTAGATATGTGAGAAATTCACTAGAAAGGTATTCTCCTCTTCGATCAGATCGAAGAGTTTTAATACTCTTCCCAGTTTGTTTTTCTACTTCACTTCAGAATCGTTTGAACATTTCAAATGAATCCGACTTATGTTTCATCAGATAGACATATCCATATCGGGATAGGTCATCCGTGAAAGTTATGAAGTAGAAATATCCACCTCTAGCACTGGTGCTCATGGGCCCACATACATCAGTATGTACTAGGCTCAAGAGCTCAGTAGCTCTCTCACCTTTTTCAGTAAAAGGTGATTTGGTCATTTTACCAAGAAGACAGGACTCACAGGTTGGAAGTGATTCACAATCACTAACTTCGAGGATTCCCTCTTGAGTCAACCTGTTTATTCTGTTCTTGTTTATATGACCTAGCCTACAGTGCCATAAGTAGATATCTGACACACTATCTAATCTAGGGTGCTTGCCAGTAGAATAGACTCTTATTAGGCTTGACCTTTTTGGTCTGGCTCTGCACTGATGTCCTAGCCTGAACTTGCACCTTCTTTACTTTCTTCTTCTTGTTCTTCTTCCCTTTCTTAAAAGGTCGAGAACCAGAAGACGAACCTCCCACTAAATTCACCGACTCCTTGTGAAGTTGGTGATCCTTCTCAAAGTTCTGAAGCAACCCCAGTAACCCGTGGTAGTTCTCTTCAGGCTTTGTCATTCTATAATGAGTGAGGAATGGGAGATAAGACTTGGGCAGCGAGTTCAGTATTGCATCTTTCCCAAGCTGCTCATGCAAGGAAAAGTCGAGCTTGCTCAATCATTCCATCAGCTCGATCATGTATAATACATGATCAGTGACAGAGGCACCATCCCGCATTTTGGCATTGAAGATGGCACAACTAGTCTTGTGCCTCTCCACGTCATCAGGTGTGCCAAAGGCATCCTCCAACACTTGAAGCTTGTCCTTTGGCTGAGCCGTCTCGAATCTGCGACTGAACTCGTCGCTCATGATAGCCAGCATGATACAGCGCACCGTGGTCCGATCATTGAGCCACTTCTGGTAAGTGTCTCTGATTGTTCCATGTGCATTGACAGCTGGCTCCTCAGGTGCAGGATCTATTATCACATATAGGATCCGTTCATGCTCCAGGACTATCTTCAACTTTCGGTACCAGCTACCGAAGTTGGGTCCCACCAACTTATCATTGTCCAACAATGATCGGAGCGATAGGAAAGTGGCCATATTTGCATAAAGGAGAACCATAACCTAATTGGTAATTGATTCATTAAACCTAAAGATTTGGACTTTAATCAAAAGGTTTCTCCCACTATTTTATTCGAATTGGTAGCCTCTACCTCCAACTCGAGGAATTACCCTAATTCCTTAGTGGGTACTAGAATCCACTTAGACTGCACACAAGCCCAACTTTGGTTGGCCAACCCATGTACATCTAAGGGTAGGTTCATAACCAATTGTTTCTCTAAACAATTTCTAGTAATTTTAATTTTGCCTCAGAAACCTAATCAGTAGGCTTTGGCCTCCACTGTAAGGATCCGGTTAGGTCCAACCATTAACATGATCATACTTGGTGTATCTAACCAACGAATGATTAAGCCCAACTTTGGTTGGCTCACCTAACCACCATTAGAGAGACACTTTCAAGTCATCATATGATGAGTGATAATTCCATTAGTCAACAAGCACCAGGCCTTTGGGTCTGCAATGATTATTGAGTTAATGGACTCATTATCAAACACCTTAATGGGAGGCTATGACTCAGTTATCTCCATAACTTTGTCATTTTAAGGACCTAATAATTTTAGAGGATTTAAATAATTTAGAGGATGAGGTCAGATGAACCAGCTTATCATGATCCTCCCACTGGCTTCACCAAGTCAGCTTAAGGGAGACCAGGGCTGGTCTAGGAGCACCTAAATCAGTCACACTGATTTACCTAGCTGACATGGGTCAGCTCGAATAGTCAAGTGATCCGATCAAAACATAATTTCACCAAGAGGCCAGATAAGTTCGATCAGTGGGAGGGTCTGCCAAAGCTTGCCTTAGACACCATCAGAAATAGCCAAGTAAGCGGGCTCCCAATTAAAAACCACCGGTCTGGTTTACCTTAGACACCAACTGGTTTAATTAGTTTCGATTAGATCAACCTAACAGTTCGTGCTAGACCGCTTAGCCAAGAATCAAGTCTATTTGGTTCTCGTTAAAGACATGGACTTGACCAACTACAACTATTGTAATTGATCTAGAGAATCCTTGACCTAATCTAAGACAACAATTGATTAGATTTAGTCAATTCTCTAATTAAGTCCATCTTTAATCTAACCATAGGTCTAACCCAATTAATGGACCTAATTCCCACTAACCCATTAACCCAATGTGTTATGATTTGTGTCTTAGGTTCTTCAATTCACAATCCTAGAACCTAATCAAACAACTTCTTAATTCTTAATTAAGTTTTGGGCTGAGGGTTGGGTTCGGCTTTTCAAAAAATAATTTTTATATTTGTAAAATAATTTTACAATATGATTCTACCAACCATATTGCATGTTTGATTCATAATCAAGATGCAAGTGAAATAAACATGAAACTACTTTAGATCTAATCTAAACAGGTTCATGTAATTGAAACAATTTCAACTTTAAACAATTTCTTTGCACAAAAATTATTAACAAAGAGATTTTATTTCAGATTTAAATATTTTTTAAATCTAATAAATCATAAATTTAATCTAGATCATATCTAATAAATTTATGATTAAAGATAGATCTACACAAACTAGGACAACCTTTGCACTGTAAGGGGTAAACCTTACAGCAGGACAACCTTGCAGTTTGTGATTGATCTAAAATTTTAATTTCAGATTTAATAATCAGATTATATATTAGATCTAATCTAAAAATAATCTAAGTATGTATAAATAATCATGTAATAAAGAACCTAGGCTCTGATACCAATTGTAGGAACCAGATCTAGGGTTTCAGAGTTAGATCTTGAAAAAGAGGGTTAGATCTTGAAACTTTTTCAAGATCATACAGCGGAAGACTAAAATAAATCAAAATTTATTTTCTAAGATTAGAAAATCCCTAGATCTAAGATCTTATTACATGATTATTACATGGCATTAAATCAAAAATTAAAATATATAAATATATCATGAACTACATGTTGATCATATCAACATGTTTCTATACTACATCTAATGTATGTATTAAACAATAGATCAGATCTATTACCTTGCAAGTTAGACGTTCTAACCTTGCTGATCTGGGCTTGAGAATGATGTTGCAAGCTGCACACGCATCCGGCCTCTAGGAGTCGTCCACACGAGCCCACGAATCTCGATCAGAAGTCCTGCTTCAGGAAATCAGCACAGTATGCTAGTACTGCACTGATCCTTCTTTGATGGTTGATCAGGTGCCTCCTTCTTCTTGATTTGGACTCTTCCAAAGATGAAAAGTAGAAGGAGAAGTTTCAGATCTGAGACGCTCTCAGAAAACTCAAGATGGAAGGAGGAAAGATATGAAAATAAAAACCCTAGAAGAAGACCCTCTTCTTCTTCACATTTTTCTCTCTAGACACCCAAACTTGCATTTTTTATATCTCCACGACCCAAAGGTATTTCTCTCTGATTTTTGGTTGGAAGAAAGGTCTCTCAAATATCTATCTCCCCCTAAAATTTCATGAAAAAACTCATCTTATATAGAGAGATATGATAGAGTCCTTATCTAGGTCAAACACCTAGTCAAGGCTTATCCAAACATGGCAAGTTAAGGGACGCCCAACTCTTGAGCACCTCCTCCATATTTTCATGCATGGATTACCAGAAAAGATTGTACAATGTATACCCTAAAAGCCACAAAAATTCCAAAAAAAATTTGGATAAATTCGGTGCAAAATTGAAAGAGTTTTGGATTTCTAAAACTCTATCTCATAGAATTCAAAATCCAAACTTATTCCTTTTAGATTTGATCCAAACCACCTTCCATGTAAGAAAGAAGAGAAGAGACCTTTTGTGAACGTGAGAGAGATCTGAGAGAGGGCTTTTGTCACACAAAATAAGTGGAGATTGGCATTGAATAAGAGAGAGGGCGTGGAGAAGGCTTATGTGGCGCAAGGTGGAATCCTAGTCCTACTAGGATTCTGTCTCATGACTTGTTTTAATTTGGTTTCCCAAACCAAATCAAATCAAAATTAGATCAACCTAATTAAAATAGGTCTTAACCTAATTAAGAACCTAATTTAATCAGATTAAATTAGATTTAAATCTGATTTAATTTTTTAATCAAATTAGAAATTAGATTGACCCAAGTCCTAGTTGAACTAGGACTAGTCTTTCCTTGCACTTGGCTTATCCAATAAACCAATTGGACTTGATCCAATCAAGCTCAAACTAAATCTAATTAAATCATATTTAATTAAACTTAATCTCAGCCTATTGGCTTAATCAAATTAAGCCAATTAGCAATCGAATTGCTAATCGATCCTCCTGCAACACTTGCACTAGGTTAAATATCAATCGTATTGATCATCTAACCCTAGAACGATTCTTAATCGTTGATCAACCATCCAATCGGATCATGAACTCTAATGTGTGTGACCTCATAGGTCCGAACCTAAGCCGGTAGTATAGGAACAAATTTCTATACCAATCGAAGTGACCATCTAGCAATGGTACCCGACGATCGGATAGGTCGAATGTGTAGAACAACATCCTTAGAACCCATGCGGATATAGTTTTCATATAATTCATCCCCTTGACCAAAATGATCATAGGACACCCCAGAGTTTAACTGTCAACTCTGATCAGGTTGTCCACATTGTATTTCAAAATATCAAATTCATCTGATGGATTATCCTGGCCAAGGTTTTGCTAAATTGAAATACAGCGACTCATTCTTCTCCAACTCTTGGAGTGGTCAATCCCATCTCGATCACACTCTGACTTCGCAAGTACTTAACTGTGCCCAGAAGCCTTCCGTCCCTGAATTAGAAATTCAGTTAGTCCAGTACCAAAGCACAGTGAGTTGCTTGCAAGTCACTGAGGCGATCTCAAGTCTAAGGGACACTTATACCTATATCCCATCAGAGACATTGTCGACAGCAGAATGCTCTGGAGTTGGTCATGTTCAATGATGATGTACCCTTACATCTCACCTGTATGCCATACCAGTGTCTCCACACTCTTTGGTTAAGAGGACAACCAACCCATATGGCCTACAGCGACCTATGCTCGATAGAAGCTGTCGTCCTTATTAACAGCCTATCATTTGGTCGTGAACAGTTTTAAGGACTAATCGATAAATCCTCTCTTTATCGAACCTGAATAGTCCTAAGGACTTCATCATAACAACGGAGTTCATTAGAAGATGAAAGCTTATGATGAAAATGCCAAATATATTTTATTTATTAACAAATCAATTACAATACTTGGTTGCTCAACCGTCAACAGCTTGACGATTGGCTTTTTGGGACACATTTCCCAACAATGCCTTATCTGAGAGTCCTTAAATAGAAAGACTCTTCAGGGGGTGATACGTTGATTCTTGCCTTTTCATGTGCGCACACCTAGAACGAGATACTTTTTGCATCTCTTCACACATTAGATTAGTGTGAAATTTTGCTACATAAACTTTTGTCCAAATAGGAAGGCTATCACCAAATGACACATTATTTGGGTAAGAGTTCATATGTGAGAAGGACTCTTCACTGAAGAGACGCGCGAGCACCTTCTTCCTATCGCGCGCACAAAAGGGTGTGAAAAGCAACCTTTCTTAATCTGATAATTTTTTATATTTTTACCACATGATCAATACTTAAAATTGATTCTTATCATAAAAATTATCAGATAGAAAGTCACTTAAGGCTCCCTAAATAGAAGGAGTCTTCACGTCCCTTTGCATGTCCAAAAAAAACTGTCGCACATGCAGCAAAGCTTCAAGCAATTTTCTCACACAAAATCTAATAGATTTTTCATACTTCAAAAAGTATGCTAGGTGGCCCATCATCTGATCTACTTGCCACAAAAAATAAAGGCCCAAAATAGAATTAGTCCTTCTCCATGTCACAAATAAAGTGCGCATGCATTCTGCATATTAGCGCCAAGAGTCCTTCTTAAGTTGGACTCTTAGTTATTTGGCATGTACACTAGATATGGTACCTCTTTTTAGCTGCTTCCAGGTGGCTTGACCTGACCCAAATATTCACCAAATTGGGCTAGCAAATGAGTAAGGCATGAGACCAAATTGATCTCTAAAAGGGCTAGGGATTCCACACGTGCTAGCATGCTTACCGGAACCCCGATAGAATCCAAAATTCCAATCAACCTTTTTAAAAAGGGTCCTTGGTTAATTTCTATATGTGTGTAACCTATTGGGTTTCACATCTAGAAAGTAGTAGGTCTGGGTATAAGTTGACCTAATTTGATTAGAATTTAATCTAATCGATTTAGGTCCAATCGAGCTAACCCGATTTCAATAATTAGAACTCTTTCTAATTGGCATTCGAATTAAACTCTTTAATACGATAAAAAACTTACAAGTCAAGATTGACATCTAGCAACATATTATGACTACCCAGAAGATATAAAAGTTTGATAAAAATACCAAATATATCTTTCAGTGGCAAGTTACTGTACAATACAATCCTTCGATCATCCCAGCACCCTGAGTATATTCATGAGTATGGAATCATGTCAAACTTAAACATATATTCATATCGATTTTCAATTAACCAATGATAACTTCAATAAAAAAGTATTAGAAACTCTTTCTAATCTCCTTCCTACTTTTGGCCAAAAATTTTTTTCTGAGTCATCTACGAATGAGAATACACAAGATGCGATCTCCTCTTACTAAGAGTGATCGATTCTATGTTGACCTACTCACAACCTTCATATATACTCCATCATATCCAGAATACTCCGTACATGTCTTAATGCTATGCTTGGGTATGAACCAAAATATGAGTTCATATGTACAAGATTCTATGGTGGTCTCAGGTCTAAGGATCACTTGCACAACTCTCACTTAGAGAACCATCTTTGACATGCAAGTAAGGCTTCCATAAGATGTTCTTTTTTATCAAGTCAATTCAGTGGACTTATTTTTTAAATTGAGTACCCACATCCTTGTATTAGTATCCTACATAAGTGGCTATGAGATCTACCACCCTCTCTATCGAGCATACATAGGATGTGCCAGTCTATCTGAAATATTGATCCCTGACTCAATGTTCCTACGATCAAGAATATTTAAGATTAGAATTTTAAGATTTTAGGTCTCACTAGCATGACCCATTCATGTCTCCTAAAATTATTATCCTAATCTTTGGGGTTCATCATAATCTTAGGCATAATAAGATGTAGCTAATATGATGAATCAATATCTCAAATAATAAATATCATTACATGAGTTGAAAAATTATAAAAAAAAGTTTCATCGTAATACACTTGCGATTGGCTTATAGGACACTCTTCTTTCACTCTTGAGATAGATTATCTTTAGGTTATATTCTTCTTTTATATTTTGATAATTTAGACTATCCTATAACTTTAAGGGATGAGCCATGATCCAATGGGTATGGGCCACGCTCTTTAAAATAGACTATATCTTTATTATTTAGATATCAAAGCAAAGGTATGTTAAGAAGGGTACCAACTATTGAACAAAAAAAATAGTTGAGATCCTCTCGTATTTGAAGTTAATCTTTAATTAAGTTATTTATTTTCTTACTTGCTTATTTAGTAGTCTTCTAATTAATCAACTTCTATTCATCTTTAATTTGAGATTAAAACAACTCAATCGTAACTAACATGATCCTGTGGGTATGATCCTAACTCATACTATCTACATAGTAGTGAATTAGGTTTATTTTTGACCGTCTATGATAGCGATCAATCCTCCAGCCCACAGATCGGACAAGAAACTGATAACTCTATGCCCTTATTATTAGAAAATATATTTTAAAGTCAATCATCAAGTTTATAGATGATTGTGCTTCATATATGTATATGAATTATAAATTGATAAATATTATCTGACAGATTCATCATAAGGAATACATCTTTCTAAATAGAACTCATATGTTATGATGAAGTCCCTAAAGCTACATCAAAAATAATAAAGAAAGATTTATCATGTAGTTCTTAAATCCTACTCATGATCAAATAATACAATTGTTACAAGGACGATAATTGTATCGAGTGTAGGTCATTGTATACCATATTAGTTGGTTGTGTTGGAAAATATGTCTCAAAGTCAATCGTTAGACAATTGTGCTCATCTTATAAATTATATATTAATTTTTATTAATAAAATTATTTAATATTTTTATTATAAATTATCCATCTTTGAACTCCTGTGTTGTAATAAAGTTCTTAGAACTATGATTAATCGATAAAAGAAGATTTATCGTTAAGTCCTTAAAAATATTCACGACCAAATGATATACTATTATTAGGACAATAGCAATATCAAGTGTAGATCATTGTGTACCATATGAGTTGGTTGTCCTCTTAACCAAGGAGTGTGGAGATACTGTTATGACATGTAGATGAAATGTAGGAATACATTCATATCGAACGTGATCATGTGTCGAGCACTTTACTGTTAAGAGTAGCTCATGAAGGATATGGGTATAAGTGTCCCTCCGATCTGAGACCACCATGGTGACTTATAAGCAACTCACTGTACTTTAATACCAGATGATTTGAGTTTCTAACTCAGTATCAGATGGCTACTGGATGCAGCCAAGTACTTATCAAGTCGGTGTGTGAGTCAAGATAGAATTGATCCCTCTGAATTAGTAGGAGATATGCATCAGTATATTTCAATTCAGTAAAATCTTAGTTAGGATAATCCATGAGATGGATTTAAAAGGTTGAAATATAATGTGATCAACTAAATTAAGATTGATAGTTAAACCTTAGGTTGCCTTGAGCATTTGGATCAAAGGGATGAATTATGGTAACCATACGCCAGTAGGTTCTAGAAGGTTGCTTTGCAATACTTCAACCTATCTGGTTGTCGGATCATCATTGCTAGATAGTTACATCGATTGGTATAGAAAGTTATTTTTATGCTATTGACTTAGCTTTGAATCTATGAGGTTACACGCATTAGAAGATTTGATCAGATCTAATGGCTGAAGAGTCCAATTGGATTGTGACTTTGGTGAAGAGTTCTACTCAGACTAGGACTCTAGGAGAGAGTCTCATTGGGACTGAGACTCTACTATTTTTGGAGAATTAATTAGTAATTAAATTATTAATTGACTCAATTTGATTAAGCAAAGAGCTTTGGATTAAGTCTAATTGTATTAGATTCAGTTCGACTCTGATTGGGTTTGATATGATCGAACCCGATTACAAAAAAAATTTGATCCTGATTCGATCAGAATTTTGACTTGGCTAATTCCTAATTGGGTTAAAATTTTGATAAGATATTTAGATTTCTAATTAGATTAAGTTCATTTATATTAGTGGGTTCAATCCAAATTTGATTTGGATTAGAATCAGAATTGAAAATAAAGAGTCCTTGTCAACTAGGACTCTATCGTTATCTTTTGTGCCACACTTAGATCCATGCCAATTTCTCCATGCCTAATTAGATTTGGTTTGTGATTTTTGGCATCATGATAGGAGATTCAATAAGGGTGGGTGGCTATAGCTAATGAGTCATAATATTATCTCTTACCTAATTCAAATACGATCCGAATTAGAGATAAGAGGTAAAATAGGAAAGAGATTTTTATATATATAGAATATTATTGGCATCATATTATTTTTTTTCTTATTTTTCTTGGAGAATATATTGGTATGTGAGACTTTAAAATTATTTTCTATATTCTAATAATTTTTTTAGAATTTTTTAGGATGCCAAAAGTAGGTTTTGACATTGACTCTTGGTGCCCTTCCTTGGAAAGCCCTAATTCCTAGTCTATAAAAAGGGGTCCTCTCTCTTGGACGTCCCATGATTATTTTCTTAGTGTTTTTTATTTTCAAAGCCTCTTCTTCTCCTCCTCTATTCCTCCTCTTGATCTTCTCTTATTTTGGAGTATCCAAAGTACTTGAAAAAAGAGGAACAAATCAGCTGTCGAAGTTGCTTGCAGGCTAGCACCTTCAAGTCCCTGATCTGCGCCTGTCTTTGCGTGGATCTTCCTATAGAGGTCAAATGACTCCGTGTGGCTATGAGCGACCTGAAGAATATCTTCTCCAACCATTGGACTAGAGGAGATCAAGATCAAATTTGTTTGGTAATTATCTCTAACTTGTTTTGATTCCTATGGTAGATCTAATAGTTAGATATAGAATATTAGCATCGATGAGATCGATACGATTTTTTTTTTCAGATCTAAAGTACATATTTTTATATCAAAGATTATGATGTGATAGTACAAGATAGGATCTTATATATGTAATTAGAATTAAATCATTTAATCTATTATTTTCACTGTATAAAATTTTAAAATTGCATATACTGTACTATTGCATATTTCTTTCAACTGGTATCAGAGCAGGTTGTTTTGATGTGAATCAATATGACTTTAGATCTAATTTTTTTTATTTGATCTGATTATTTATGATTTATATTAGATTTAAATTAATTTATTTTTTTATCTAATTATTATTTATTTAGATTAGATATTATGAGTAGCAAAGTACTCGGATTGGGTAATCATCAGGCCATCCGATCATAGGAGTAAGTAGAATTTCATGACCCTCTCTTTCCATTCAATGGGGTGCTATTCATAGCATGTAGGGGTGCCACTGTGAGGTCCCATGAAAAAAAAAGTGAAAAGAAAAAATTTACTTTCTTGTAAAACCTTAGATCTTGAAACCCCTAGATATTGTTGTATGTGATGCAAGTTGCGAAGATGGTTAGTTACATCTAATCTTGATTAATCAAAATTATTTTGATTTAAAATTATAAAAATTTAGATTTGATCTAAAAAATTTTATAATTTGATGTAAAAAGTTTATATGAAAAATTATTTTCAAAATCTTAACCATGTTGATGCAAAACTTAATTAAGAATTAAGTATTAAACCCAATAGATTTAGAATTGTGATTTAAATCTAATGACATTGCATAAAACATGAGGTATGGGTTAGCTCAAATCAGATCTTTCTCTTTAATTAGGTTAGATCTAAGGTTAGAATCAAAGAATTGATTGACAATGTAGAGAAATTGATTAAGTTCAATCAAATATTGAATTAGATTAATCAGGATTTTTCTAATACAGTAGTTGTAGATGGTCAAGTCCATGTCTTTGATTAGACCAAATGGACCTTGATTGTGGCTCAGTGGTTGAACCTAAATCATTAGGTTGGTCAAATCAAATTAGTTAACCAATTGGTGTCTAAGGTAAGTTTGACATTTCGATCGATGGTTTTTAATTAAGAGCGGCTTACCTGACCATTTCGATGGTGTCTAAAGCAAGCTTAGCAGACCCTCCCACCGATCTCACTTACCTGACCAACTTGGTGAACTAGATTTTGATTAGATCGCTAAGTGATTCGAGTTAGCCCATGCCAATAAGGTTGATTAGTGTGACTGATCTAGATGCCAGTTCAATCAGCATAATTTAACCCGATTCAGTAACTTGGTGAAGTCAGTGGGAGGATTGTGGTCTGCTGATTGATCTTTTATTTTCTCTTCTTCTCTAAACTGACTAAATTTTTTAAATTATTAGTTCTCTAAAATGAGCTAGTTATGGTGATAACTAGATCATAGCCTCTCATTAAAGTGACTGATAATGGATCCATTATTTTTGATTGACATTGCAGGCGCCATCCGTCTGGTGTTCTTTTTAAATGATGGAATTATCATTTATCATATGATGACTCTGTTGAACTATCTAATGATGTTGGGTTGACCAAGCCATCTTTGGGCCTGATCACTCGTTAGGTAGAATCACTGAGTAGGTTCATGTTAATGGTTTGATTTAACTGAAACTTTCAGTGAAGGCCTATCGCCTATTGAAATAAAATTTGGGATTAAATTAAATACTAAAAATTGTTTGAAAAAATAATTGGTTGAGAACCTACCCATAGGTGCATATGGATTGATCGAGTCATCCTCGGGCCTATATGTAATCTGTGTGGATTCTAGTACCCACTAAAAAATTAAGGTAATTCTTCGAATTGGAGGTAGAGGCTACCAATTCGTGTAAAATAGTGGGAGGATCTTTATGTTAGAGTTTTATGATTTCATGCATGCATGATTTTGTAAAATAAGTACGCAGCAAAATTTTAAAATTTTTAGATTAAATCTAATTTAATCTAAGCATGCATAAGATCAAATCTTCAAACCATAAATAGGATCATCGTATGTGAGATAAGATTCAGATACAGAAATCAAATAAAAAAAAATAAATTTAAAATATACCTAGATATAGATCAATCTTCAACACGAACTGATAATCATGGATATCCTTCGAAGGTCTTTTGTAGCCACACAAGCGTCCGGCCTCTAAGGTATCCACACGAGACTTTGATCTGATCAGAAGTCTTTTGATCTCACCGGAGTACTAGCTCCTTTGCAGAGATTGCATTTTAATGGTTGAAAATCTTTTTTTCTCTCAAGACACTCTTAGAGAAGAAGAAGATGTAGGATGATTTTGATCTCTATACTAGAGATCATGAGAAGAACTCTTTCTTCTCTTTTCTTCCAAAATCCATGCACCAAATCTTTACAATAGAGATATAATAATTTTTATCCAACTTTTGGACAAAAGAAGGAGGAGACAACCATATCTAAACAAGGACAAGAGGGAGGAGAAGGGGATGTCCAAAACAACTAACCTTTTGTGTAAGAAAGAAAGGATCAAGGCATAACAAACCACACGCCATAGACCATGCATGCCGCCCCTTGTTCCTTGTTTTTCTCCATGCACAAAAGGCTCTAACCTTTTGGGTTAAATCTGATCTCAACTGCTTTCTACACGTCCCATGGGTGCTGCTTAAATAGGTGTTGGATGGGGTCCTACTTTGGATTGGAGATAGAAGTCCAAAATACTTAGGTTTCCTCCAATTTAATTGCCGCCCAACAACCAGATCATACCCCCAATATTTTGCACAGTAACCAGGGAGATCTCTTCTCTCTTACATGCTAATAAAGTGAGGAGAATTGGCATCCAACTCTGGTGGGCGTGGGACACAAAATCAGGTTCCTTTGGGCGCATGGATTGGAGGAGTTTCAAGAACATGGGACTCTTCTTTAAATTACTGTTTTAAATTCAATTAAAACATTAATTAATCCTAATCATATTCAGACTAGATTAGGTTCAAATAAATAGAAATTTAAATATGACTTGGAGTCTAATTAATTTAGATTAGATGTCTCCTAATTGGAGGAGGAATTCTAGTCCTATTGGATTTTTTCTTGGTGCTGAATTTTAATCCTAATCCAATTAGAATTTGGTGTAGCATGAAAATAAAGATTTTTAATCCAATTAGGAATACATACATCTTAATCTAATTATAAATTAGGTTAAACTCAAATTCTAATTCAACTGGGACTAGTCATCCAATCTTTTTGAGGTTATCCTATAACCCTATAGGGTTGATCAAATCAAATCCAAAATGAGTCAAATTAAATCTAATCAAATTGAACTTGATACAAGCCTTAATGCTCAATCAAATTGAGCCAATTAATAATTTTATTACTAATTAATCCTCCTATAACTTACTAACTCTTTAGCGAGTTACATAATGCAATATTTGCATTAGATCAATTATCAATCAAATTGATAATCAAATCCTTTTTATGATTCATAATTGTAATTCAACCATCTAATCAGTCAAAAGTCTCTTTTGTATGTGACCCCATAGGTTTTATTCTGTCTGATAGTGAGATATATTATGATCTCTATCACAATATCATTGAAATACTTTTTAACGGATTAAAACAATTTCAACTCAGCCCATCAAGGATCATTGATCATCAAGATGATCCTTGTGAGTCTCACAATCCACTAGTGACCCTTAGCAATATGTAGTGGCAATCCAGGAGAATAAAAGATGAATCTCTAGATACAGTTAGCATATGATACAATCCCTCTATCATGAGTCCCAACCAGATGGCAGGTCATGATTAAATCATGAAACCTCAACATCGGTCATATGATAAATTCAATCTGCTTGAGTCCATATGTGATTCTATGAAAACTCTTTTCATCAATCATACTACTATGGCCATAGACCTAAGGACTCAGTCTATTAAATCTCATAGGACTACTCTGTTGCTCCTTAGATTGATTTTGATGATTACAAAGCAGTTGAAGGGGTACCAATGATTTTCACTTGAAAAAGACTTATTGCTCTTCAGGGACAAAATTATAATTTTATCAAAACCCTGATTTGATAGTATCAAATGATAGAACAAAAGATTTATGATCCAATGGTAAAAATTTTATTGATTTTGAACTTGTATTTTGAAAGATATGCATGATTGAAAATCATGAGTCGACCCATGAGTCGACTCATGGTACATGAGATGACTGGCACGCTAAATTTCCTGGTCGGCACAGACTTGGCACACCCTGTGAGTCGACCCATGAGTCAACCCCCAAGGCATGAGTCGACTCATGAGTTGACCTCTGCGGGTCTTTTTGCCAGTTTTACAGAACCATGGATCCCGTTCACTTCTGTGACGATTTTCCACAGAGGTCGACCCATGAGTCGACCCCCAGGCATGAGTCGACTCATGAGTCGACCCCTGTGATGGGATTTTTTTGCAACGGCTAATTTTTTACCCATTTTAAGTGCTTTTAATGCTCATTTATTGTGGTCTAACGGCTCTTTTTCAGCCTAGAATATTTTTCACTATTTCTTAAAGCTATAAAAGGGATAAAAAGGTGGAAATCAACAAGAAGAAAAGAAGAAGAAAAAGAGAGGATCCAAGTAGAGAGATTTTGAAAAAGGAATTTCAAGCCAACTTTTCAGCCCTAAGCAAGAGCTCATTCAAAGCTTTCAACAAGCCTTTAATCCAAGCTCACCAACTCCTCAAGTGCACATTCAAGTCTCCATCCATCTTGAGGAAATCCAAAAAGGATCTTCTTCTCTTAAGTAAAGTGTATTTAAAGTTATATTCGCTCATTGAAGGAGCTTTCTTTGTGCTTATTTGTGCTATAAATTGTTATACTCAGTTTGAGTGATTGGTTTTATTTTGGAAGGATTTCAAAATAAGGGAAGGTTGATCCGAACCTAGAATCAGAGTGTATTGGGTTGGCTTGTACCCGGGAAACAAGTGGACTAGCTTGGAATAGCTAGAGTCGGAGTTTTCGACGTTTGTATTCGGGTTGAATACAAGATTAGTGGATTGAAATTCCCAAGTAGGAGCTTGAAGAGTGGATGTAGGTGCAAGGTTGGCACCGAACCACTATAAATCTTTTTCTTTGGTGTGTGTCTAATTGCTCTTCTTTATCTCTTCAATATTCTCTTGCATTCTTGCTCTTGCTATTAGCCTTGAATTAATTCTACTCACTCTATCTATTTAGCTTTGTCAAACATTTCTCATAAGTCATAAGTTAAGCTTAAAATTTTTAGAAACCCAATTCACCCCCCCTCTTGGGTTGCATAGCTGGGCAACAAGTGGTATCAGAGCCCGGTGCTCTAGCCCTTCTTTGATCTAAACAATCAAAGAGCCAAAGATCTATGGCAACTCATGTCGGCACTTCTCTAGCCGAGGGGCAATCCACCAACCGACCTCCACTTTTCAATGGGTCTAATTACACCTATTGAAAAGCTCGGATGAAAATATTCATTCAAGCACTCGACTATGATATGTGGAGTATCATAGTGAACGGTCCTCACACACCTACTAAAATTATAGATGGTGAGAAATCAACCAAACCCGAGAAAGAATGGGATGAGGTTGATAAGAAGATGGTCCAATTAAATGCTAAAGCAATGAATGTTTTTTATTGTGCTCTTGATGCTAACGAATTTAATCGCATTTCTACTTGCTCATCTGCTAAAGAAATATGGGATAGGTTAGAAGTAACCCATAAGGGAACCAATCAAGTAAAGGAGTCTAAAATCAACATGCTTGTGCATAAATATGAATTATTTAAAATGGAGCATGATGAGTCCATAACTGAAATGTTTACTCGCTTTACTGATATTATTAATGGTTTAAAGAGTCTTGGCAAGTCCTATACTAACAGTGAGTTTGTAAGAAAGATTCTCAGGTTCTTACCAAGAACTTGGGAAGCCAAAGTGACTGCCATTCAAGAAGCTAAGGACTTGAACATTCTACCCTTGGAAGAGCTTCTTGGATCATTGATGACTCATGAGCTGAGCATGAAGCAACATCAAGAGGAAGAAGTCAAAAAGAAAAGAATAATTGTCCTTAAATCCACAGCTCCATCAGATGAAGAAACTGATGACACTGAAGACGAAGAACAGGATGAAGAGATGGCACTCATTACCCGAAGATTCAAGAAATTTTTGAGAAAAAAGAAACAGGGGATGAGGAAGAGGCCATTCACAAAAGGAGAACAGAGCAAAAAAAAAGAGAAAAACCAACCCCTTATCTGCTATGAATGCAAGAAGCCGGGACACTTCAAATCCGAATACCCTCAGCTGAAGAAAGGTTCCAAGAAATACAAGAAGAAGGCCATGATGGCCACTTGGAGTGCGAGTGATGACTCAAGCTTCGACGAGGAAAACTCAACCGAACAAGCCAACCTGTGCCTTATGGCACACGAAAATGAGGTAATTTCTGAAACTCCTAGTGACTTTACATTTGAAAAATTACATGAAGTATTCTATGATTTAGTTGATGAATTAAAGAAACTAGGGATGAAGAACAAAGATCTAAAATTGAAAAATCAATCTTTATTGAAACAAACTGAAAACATTTCAATTGAAAAATCCACCCTACTTCAAGAAAATCAAAGCTTAAAGAATGAAATTGCCAAGCTAAAATCAATAGTAGAAAAGTTCACCTTGAGTTCAAATAAACTCAATATGATTCTTGATAATCAAAAAGCCGTGTATGATAAGGCTGGACTTGGCTATAACCCCTTGAAGAAACAAAAATACCTGAAAAATATTTATGTAAACTCTTTAAGTAACAAGTCTTCTAATATTAATTGCTTCAAATATGGTAGAGTAGGATATAAGTCATACACTTGCTTCTCTAACAAGTCTGCAAACTCAACTGTAAAGAAAATATGGGTTCCAAAAGGAACCATTATGACGAACCAAACAGGACCCAAGAAAGCTTGGGTACCTAAAACAAAAACTTAACTTTTGCTTGCAGGTGTGTCTAGCATCCCAAGGAGGAAATAGAAAATGGTATCTTGACAGTGGATGCTCGAGACACATGACTGGTGATGAATCTCAATTCATCACTCTTGATGCTAAGGATGGAGGGATGGTCACCTTTGGAGATAATGACAAAGGAAAGATCATTGGTATAGGTAACATTGGTATCACTCCCTCTAAATATATTGAAAATATTTTGTTAGTTGATGGTTTAAAGCATAATTTACTAAGCATTAGTCAATTTTGTGATAAAGGATATAAAGTTGTTTTTGAATCGTCTGTTTGCATTGTAACTAGTCCTATTAATGATGGCATTAAATTTATTGACATAGACATGGTAATATTTATATGGTAGATTTAAATGATTTAGCCAAAATAAACATGTAATGCCTAGTATCCTTGAATGCTAAAATTAATGAGACTAGTTGGCTTTGGCATTGTAGACTTGCACACATTAGCATGCATTCTCTTTCAAAATTAATTAAGAAAGAATTAGTTCTTGGTTTGCCAAAACTGAATTTTGAAAAGGATAGAATTTGTGATGCATGCCAACTAGGGAAACAAACAAGAGTTTCATTTAAATCCAAAAATATTGTTTCAACCTCTAGACCTTTAGAGATTTTGCATATGGACTTATTTGGACCTACTAGAACCACTAGTCTAGGAGAAAAATGATATGGTTTTGTAATTATAGATGATTACTCTCATTTTACTTGGGTTTTCTTTTTAGCACACAAAGATGAAACTTTTCATGTTTTCACTAAATTTTACCGAAAAGTCACTAATGAGAAAGGATTTTCAATTCAAAATATTCGAAGCGATCATGGAACTGAATTTGAAAATCAAGACTTTGAAAACTTTTGTGATGAAAAGGGAATTGGCCTTAACTTCTCTGCTCCTAGGACACCCCAACAAAATGGGGTAGTAGAAAGAAAAAATAGAACCTTAGAAGAAATGGTCCGTACCATGCTTTGTGAAAGTAACCTTCCAAGATATTTTTGGGCGGAAGCAATCAACACATCATATTACATTTTAAATCGTGCCTTGATTAGACAAATTTTAAAGAAAACCCCCTATGAGCTTTGGAAAGAAAGAAAACCTAATATTGCTTATTTTCATGTTTTTGGTTGCCGATGTTTTGTGTTAAATAATGGTAAAGAAAGACTTGAAAAATTTGATGCAAAATCAGATGAAGCAATCTTTCTTGGTTACTCCTCTACTAGTAAAGCTTTTAGAGTTTTTAACAAAAGAACTTTAGTAGTAGAGGAGTCCATACATGTTGTCTTTGATGAATCTAACGATCTTCCTTCAAGGAAGAATGAAGGTGTTGATGATGCAGATCCTCTTATAGAAGGAATGAAGGAGATCACTCTGAAAGATTCAACAGTACAAGATGACAAGGAACATGAAGACAAACAGGATGAGGGAGGTGAAGAACATCAAGAACAATCTCAAGGTACAAATGACCTACCCAAAGAATGGAGGTATGTTCACAATCACCCTAAGGAGCTAATTATTGGTGATCCTATGCATGGGATAAAAACTCGTTCTTCACTTAGAGATGTATTTAATCATTGTACTTTTGTATCTCATCTTGAACCAAAAACTATTGAAGAAGCTGAAAATGATTATAATTGGATTAATGCAATGTAAGAGGAACTTAATCAATTTGAAAGAAATAATGTATGGACTTTAGTATCAAGACCTAAAAATTATTCAATAATTGGCACAAAATGGGTCTTTAGGAACAAATTAGATGAACATGAAAATGTAATAAGAAATAAAGCAAGATTGGTTGCTAAAGGTTATAATCAAGAAGAAGGAATTGATTTTGATGAGACCTTTGCACCTGTTGCTAGATTAGAGGCCATTAGACTTCTACTTGCATATGCTTGCTTTATGAAATTCAAATTATTTCAAATGGATGTCAAAAGTGTATTTTTGAATGGATATATTGCTGAAAAAGTCTATGTAGAACAACCTCCAGAATTTGAAAATCATGCTTTTCCTAATCATGTTTTTAAATTAAATAAAGCTCTATATGGATTAAAACAAGCACCTAGGGCTTGGTATGATAGGCTAAGCAAATTCTTACTAAATAATAATTTTTCAAGAGGTAATGTAGACACAATCCTCTTTATTAAAAGAAATCAAAATGATATATTAGTTATACAAATTTATGTTGATGACATAATTTTTGAGTCTACTAATAAATCTCTTTGTCAAGACTTTGCTAAGCTCATGCAGGGAGAGTTCGAGATGAGCATGATGGGAGAACTTACTTTCTTCCTCAGACTTCAAATCAAACAAACAAAAGAGGAAATCTCCATCACCCAAAGCAAGTACACCAAGAAATTACTCAAAAGATTTGGAATGGAGAACTCCAAACCAATTGGCACACCCATGAGCCCCTCATGTAAGCTTGACAAGGATGAAGAAGGTAAATGCGTAGACTTGAAATACTATAGAGGTATGATTGGCTCTCTATTATATTTAACTGCAAGTAGGCCTGATATTATGTTTAGTGTTTGTTTATGTGCTAGATTTCAATTTAATCCTAAAGAATCTCACTTGAATGCTGTTAAAAGAATCCTTAGATATTTAAATGATACTCAAACTCTAAGATTATGGTACTCTAAGGACTCACTAATTGATTTATTAGGATATTCAGATGCTGATTTTGCTGGATGTAGATTAGACAGAAAAAAGCACTAGTGGAACTTGCCAATTTCTTGGAGTTAACCTAATCTCCTGGTTTAGCAAGAAATAAAATTCGGTAGCACTGTCTACGGCTGAGGCCGAATACATTACAGCCGGAAGTTGTTGTGCTCAAATCTTGTGGATTAAGCAACAACTCGAAGACTTTGATATCAAACTTAATGAAACACCCATAAGATGTGACAACACTAGCGCCATAAATTTAACTAAAAATCCAATTCAACATTCAAGGTCTAAACATATTGAAATAAGACATCATTTTATAAGAGAACATGTTCAAAACAAAAATATAATTCTTGAATATGTTTGCACTGAAAATCAATTAGCTGATATCTTTACAAAGGCCCTTAGTGAGGATAGATTCTGTAAAATTAGGAGAAATCTAAGAATTCTTGATCCTTTTGCCTAAATATTTCTCCAATTTCAAGAAATCGATGTCAAAATTTCTTTGAGCTCAATTTTCATCATCTCTCTTGGACCTAAAAGCTTAAGATTATCATTCTCACAACTTGTCATTGAGCAAAATTTTTTCTCCAAAAATTTTAAATTTTTTTAGAATTTATTCATATTTTTTTTGAATTTTTGTGATTCATGAGTTGACCCCCTAGGGTCGACCCAATGGCATACTTGAAATTCTTGGCAAACTTCCCGCGGGCTCTTTTCTTTTTAACTTAAAGCCCGTTCATGAGCCGACCCCTTCTTCTTCTTCGTCTTCCTCCCTCCAAGACTCGTCGTCCTCATCTTCGTTCTCTCCAAAACCAAGGATTTAGCCCAAAGATCATTCTCCCTTCACATCTCCACCTCAAATCACCCCTTGGGAAAGGAGCTTCTCGCATCTTTCTCCCTTGATTGAAGCGGTTGGGGCGTGCCCTAGCTTCTACCGTTCTTCTAAAAATCATCATTTCTCTCTGCCAAAATCTCTTTCCATCCTCTAGTAACCTTCCTTCTCCTCACCCATTTGATCTTCCGAGTCTCCCTGCCTGCTCTTGTGGTGAGAATGGCCCCAAAGATGAAACTCCCTCAAAGAAGGAAATCAGTCCGTGCGCTAGAAGAAGGCATCCGCCGAAAAGGCAAGCTTCTCAGACCTCCTCTGCTCCCATTCCGACGTCAGCGTCTGCACCAGGTCCCTCTCAGTCTTCTCTTAGCCCTAGCAAAATCCCTCTCTCTGACAGAAAGGTAGAAACCGGCAAGAATGTGGATTTTAGATTCTTTGAAAAAGAAGATTTCTCCTTTGGGACAAAGATCAAAAACCAAGATTGAGGATTTTACTGTTCTCTCAAGGAAGTTACATATGTAGACTTGGTTAGAGAGTTTTATCTAAATTTGCACTATGGCAATGGAATAGTAACTTCTACTGTTAAGGGAATTGATATCTGCTTAGATCCTATTATTTTGGGAGAGATTCTACATTTGCCCTGTAAGGAATATTTTTACATGGAACTCCCAGTGAAGGAAGAGGGGATCAATGTAATTTTAGGAGGAACCTACTCGGGAAGTCTAAATAAATTAGAAGCCAAAATCTTGTCAATTGAAATGAGAATTCTACATCAATTAGTGACAAAGCTTTTCTTCCCGAGAAGTATTAGACATGTCCTCCTTTCTGGCCGAGACATTTGTATAATATTTCATGTGATCACTCAAACCCCCTTAAACCTCCCAGCTTTAATGATTGAGGCCATGAGAGAAACACTGAATAGATCCAAGGCACATCTGCCTTTTGGTATGGCCCTCACACTGGTTTTCAGGAGGTTTGGAGTCAGTTTTGAGGGGGAGGCATCTGCTAAGCTTTCTCACGCAGACACCATCAACCAACACACTCTGCACCGCATGGGATTCACTAGAATTAATGGTGGTTGGATCAAGGGTACAGAAGAAAGAGCTGAGGAGAGAGCTGAGGACAGAGTTGAGGACAGAGCTGAGGAAGAAGGTCCCTCATCACCTCTCCATGACTTCAGGGCAGCATCTCCAGATATTCAGTTTGTTTCAGATCCAGAGGCTGGCCCTTCAGAGTCCACCAGGAGGCACACATCAGTTCAGCAGCCAGACAGCAGAGCACCTCCCTCAGAGTACAGATTGGCTGATGATCAGATTGAGCAGATTTTTCAGCGTGTGGCTTCCTTGCTTTCTCGTCAGTGGAGCACTTCTACATTTGCACCGGAATCCACATCATTAGATGCATCTGATCAGACCTTGATCCCCTATATCTCCACTGTATTTCAGTTGATCTCAGATTAGTCTGTTCGGATTCAGCAGCTCGAGGATTACATTTTGAGACTGATTGGGAGAGTACTTGACTTGCAGGGGCAAGTCTTAGCTTTGGCCCATCCTCAGCCACAGGAGTGCACTATTGAGGTCACAGACCTTACTGTGGAGGCTGGCAGACTCAGAGGTGTATTGGAGGGTGGTTATGAGTTCTTGAGGAGAGAGATCAGAGGCTCTAGTAAGCGTGCTTCTACACAGTTCACTGCACTGCTTCAGTCTATTTCGAGAGCTCTGAACGTTCTTGATTCCATCAGGCTCTCTCTTGCAGTCCAGTCTTTGACCTCTGAACGTTCTCAGCCTTCAGGATCATCTCGCCCACCTACTCGTGCCAGCACCTCCACTCGTGGCAGAGGCAGACGGGGTAGAGGACGAGCTCTTGGTCGTGATCCATCATCTCCCCACCCCATCTCTGATACATCTGATTCTGATCCATAGAGTCATGTGTTCTACTAGATCCTTGTTGTTAGTCATGTCTGTTGTTCTTTCTAGGATCTATCATTTGGGCCATGTAATGATGTTAACTAGTTGACTTTTATATTATGAAATATGTATTGAAACAACTATGGTTTTAATCATCTTTTAATTATATATCTACTCTTTGTAATGGTATCAATCATCTCTTGATTATATATCTTCTCTTTGTTGCTAATTCATATCTATGGTACTCAATGACATATTTTGTTTTATGATTACTGTATTCAGAGGGAGCAAACATTAATGATAAGCACAAGAAGTTTGAAGAAACACTAAAGAGAAAATGTATTCAAAAAAAGAGGGAGAGTTAACAATGTTTGATGATGTCAAAAAGGGAGAGAAATTAAAGAAAAGTATCAAAAGCAAGATTGTTAAATGACTTAAAAATACAATGAGTGAATTACTAAGCAAAAGTATCAAAAGAAAGATAAATAAAGACTTAAAAATAAAATGAGTGAATTGGGAGAAATTAAAATATCAAAAATAAGGTTGCTAACAAAATGAATGAATTGCTAAGCAAAAAATAATGAGCAACCTTTAAAATTACTTCTTAGACATGCTCTGATATGCTTTAAAATTAGACATGCTCTGATACATCTTAAAATTTGACATGCTCTGATATACTTTATAATTAATTCTTAGACATGCATTGATACACTTAATTGTTAAACTTGCTCTGATAGTAAAACTAAATAATCAAATGAGAATGAACAATTTTCAAGATGCAACTTGCTCTGATACTAAAACTAAATAATCAAATGAGAATGAGCAAATTTTCAAGATGCTAAGAAATTTGAAAAACAAGCAAATGAGCAAATGAGATTTTTTCAAACACGCAATTCTCAAATCATAAGGTAAATTCTGCTTTGCTCTGATAACAAAAATAAATTTTCTACTCTGATACCAAAATCACATAATCAAATGAGCAAATTTTCAATCATTAAGTAATAGGCAAATTACTTATGCAAATGGTACATGTATCACATGCCAAAAGAATCAATCTTCTTTTCAAGCAAATGCACTTATAAGTAATTTTCAAGTTGGTAGTAAATTTCCTATTTATCTTCAAACTACCTATAATGCATTTCATTCCTTTGAAATTCATGATCATTGATTCACATAGATACTTTTGTTCAAGTGTTTTGTCATCATCAAAAAGGAGAAGATTGTTGCTCCTTAGATTGATTTTGATGATTACAAAGCAGTTGAAGGGGTACCAATGATTTTCACTTGAAAAAGACTTATTGCTCTTCAGGGGCAAAATTATAATTTTACCAAAACCCTGATTTGATAGTATCAAATGATAGAACAAAAGATTTATGATCCAATGGTAAAATTTTATTGATTTTGAACTTGTATTTTGAAAGATATGCATGATTGAAAATTATGAGTCGACCCATGAGTCGACTCATGGCACATGAGATGACTGGCACGCTAAATTTCTTGGCCGGCACAGACTTGGCACACCCTGTGAGTCGACCATGAGTCGACCCCCAAGGCATGAGTCGACTCATGAGTCGACCTCTGCGGGTCTTTTTGCCAGTTTTACAGAACCATGGATCTCGTTCACTTCTGTGATGATTTTTCACAGAGGTCGACCCATGAGTCGACCCCCAGGCATGAGTCGACTCATGAGTCGACCCCTGTGACAGAATTTTTCCATAACGGCTAGTTTTTTACCCATTTTAAGTATTTTAATGCTCATTTATTGTGGTCTAACGGCTCTTTTTCAACCTAGAATGTTTTTCACTATTTCTTAAAGCTATAAAAGGGACAAAAAGGTAGAAATCAACAAGAAGAAAAGAAGAAGAAAAAGAGAGGATCCAAGTAGAGAGATTTTGAAAAAGGGATTTCAAGCCAACTTTTCAGCTCTAAGCAAGAGCTCATTCAAAGCTTTCAAGAAGCCTTTAATCCAAGCTCACCAACTCCTCAAGTGCACATTCAAGTCTCCATCCACCTTGAGAAAATCCAAAAAGGGTCTTCTTCTCTTAAGTAAAGTGTATTTAAAGTTATATTCGCTCATTGAAGGAGCTTTCTTTGTGCTTATTTATGCTATAAATTGTTATAACTCAGTTTGAGTGATTGGTTTTGTTTTGGAAGGGTTCCAAAACAAGGAAGGTTGATCCGAACCTAGAATCAGAGTGTATTGGGTTGGCTTGTACCCGAGAAACAAGTGGACTAGCTTGGAATAGCTAGAGTCGGAGTTTTTGATGTTTGTATTGGGGGTTGAATACAAGATTAGTGGATTGAAATTCCCAAGTAGGAGCTTGGGGAGTGGATGTAGGTGCAAGGTTGGCACCGAACCACTATAAATCTTTTTGTTTGGTGTGTGTCTAATTGCTCTTCTTTATCTCTTCATTATTCTCTTGCATTCTTGCTCTTGCTATTAGCCTTGAATTAATTCTACTCACTCTATCTATTTAGCTTTGTCAAACATTTCTCATAAGTCATAAGTTAAGCTTAAAATTTTTAGAAATCTAATTCACCCCCCTTGGGTTGCATAGCG
>NC_025998.2:99230739-99254172 GCF_000442705.2 Elaeis guineensis | reverse complement strand
ATGAATTGTTTAAAATGGAGCATGATGAGTCCATAACTGGAATGTTTACTCGCTTTACTGATATTATTAATGGTTTAAAGAGTCTTGGTAAGTCCTATACTAACAGTGAGCTTGTAAGAAAGATTCTCAGGTCCTACCAAGAACTTGGGAAGCCAAAGTGACTGCCATCAAGAAGCTAAGGACTTGAACATTCTACCCTTGGAAGAGCTTCTTGGATCATTGATGACTCATGAGCTGAGCATGAAGCAACATCAAGAGGAAGAAGTCAAAAAGAAAAGAACCATTGCCCTCAAATCCACAGCTCCACCAGATGAAGAAACTGATGACACTGAAGATGAAGAACAGGATGAAGAGATGGCACTCATTACCCGAAGATTCAAGAAATTTTTGAGAAAAAGAAACAGGGGATGAGGAAGAGGCCATTCACAAAAGGAACAGAGCAAAAAAAAGAGAAAGACCAACCCCTTATCTGCTACGAATGCAAGAAGCCGGGACACTTCAAATCCGAATGCCCACAACTGAAGAAAGGTCCAAGAAGTACAAGAAGAAGGCCATGATGGCCACTTGGAGTGCGAGTGATGACTCAAGCTCCGATGAGGAAAACTCAACCGAACAAGCCAACCTGTGCCTTATGGCACACGAAAATGAGGTAATTTCTGAAACTCCTAGTGACTTTACATTTGAAGAATTACATGAAGCTTTCTATGATTTAGTTGATGAATTAAAGAAACTAGGATGAAGAACAAAGAGCTAAAATTGAAAAATCAATCTTTATTGAAACAAACTGAAAATATTTCAATTGAAAATCCACCCTGCTTCAAGAAAATCAAAGCTTAAAGAATGAAATTGCCAAGCTAAAACCAATAGTAGAAAAGTTCACCTTGAGTTCAAATAAACTCAATATGATTCTTGATAATCAAAAAGCCGTGTATGATAAGGCTGGACTTGGCTATAACCCCTTGAAGAAACAAAAATATCTGAAAAATATTTATGTAAACTCTTTAAGTAACAAGTCTTCTAATATTACTTGCTTCAAATGTGGTAGAGTAGGACATAAGTCATACACTTGCTCTCTAACAAGTCTGCAAACTCAACTGTAAAGAAAAATATGGGTTCCAAAAGGAAACCATTATGACGAACCAAACAGGACCCAAGAAAGCTTGGGTACCTAAAACAAAAACTTAACTTTGCTTGCAGGTGTGTCTAGCATCCAAGGAGGAAATAGAAAATGGTATCTTGACAGTGGATGCTCGAGACACATGACTGGTGATGAATCTCAATTCATCACTCTTGATGCTAAGGATGGAGGGATGGTCACCTTTGGAGATAATGACAAAGGAAAGATCATTGGTATAGGTAACATTGGTATCACTCCCTCTAAATATATTGAAAATATTTTGTTAGTTGATGGTTTAAAGCATAATTTACTAAGCATTAGTCAATTTTGTGATAAAGGATATAAAGTTGTTTTTGAATCGTCTGTTTGCATTGTAACTAGTCCTATTAATGATGGCATTAAATTTATTGACATAGACATGGTAATATTTATATGGTAGATTTAAATGATTTAGCCAAAATAAACATGTAATGCCTAGTATCCTTGAATGCTAAAATTAATGAGACTAGTTGGCTTTGGCATTGTAGACTTGCACACATTAGCATGCATTCTCTTTCAAAATTAATTAAGAAAGAATTAGTTCTTGGTTTGCCAAAACTGAATTTTGAAAAGGATAGAATTTGTGATGCATGCCAACTAGGGAAACAAACAAGAGTTTCATTTAAATCCAAAAATATTGTTTCAACCTCTAGACCTTTAGAGATTTTGCATATGGACTTATTTGGACCTACTAGAACCACTAGTCTAGGAGAAAAATGATATGGTTTTGTAATTATAGATGATTACTCTCATTTTACTTGGGTTTTCTTTTTAGCACACAAAGATGAAACTTTTCATGTTTTCACTAAATTTTACCGAAAAGTCACTAATGAGAAAGGATTTTCAATTCAAAATATTCGAAGCGATCATGGAACTGAATTTGAAAATCAAGACTTTGAAAACTTTTGTGATGAAAAGGGAATTGGCCTTAACTTCTCTGCTCCTAGGACACCCCAACAAAATGGGGTAGTAGAAAGAAAAAATAGAACCTTAGAAGAAATGGTCCGTACCATGCTTTGTGAAAGTAACCTTCCAAGATATTTTTGGGCGGAAGCAATCAACACATCATATTACATTTTAAATCGTGCCTTGATTAGACAAATTTTAAAGAAAACCCCCTATGAGCTTTGGAAAGAAAGAAAACCTAATATTGCTTATTTTCATGTTTTTGGTTGCCGATGTTTTGTGTTAAATAATGGTAAAGAAAGACTTGAAAAATTTGATGCAAAATCAGATGAAGCAATCTTTCTTGGTTACTCCTCTACTAGTAAAGCTTTTAGAGTTTTTAACAAAAGAACTTTAGTAGTAGAGGAGTCCATACATGTTGTCTTTGATGAATCTAACGATCTTCCTTCAAGGAAGAATGAAGGTGTTGATGATGCAGATCCTCTTATAGAAGGAATGAAGGAGATCACTCTGAAAGATTCAACAGTACAAGATGACAAGGAACATGAAGACAAACAGGATGAGGGAGGTGAAGAACATCAAGAACAATCTCAAGGTACAAATGACCTACCCAAAGAATGGAGGTATGTTCACAATCACCCTAAGGAGCTAATTATTGGTGATCCTATGCATGGGATAAAAACTCGTTCTTCACTTAGAGATGTATTTAATCATTGTACTTTTGTATCTCATCTTGAACCAAAAACTATTGAAGAAGCTGAAAATGATTATAATTGGATTAATGCAATGTAAGAGGAACTTAATCAATTTGAAAGAAATAATGTATGGACTTTAGTATCAAGACCTAAAAATTATTCAATAATTGGCACAAAATGGGTCTTTAGGAACAAATTAGATGAACATGAAAATGTAATAAGAAATAAAGCAAGATTGGTTGCTAAAGGTTATAATCAAGAAGAAGGAATTGATTTTGATGAGACCTTTGCACCTGTTGCTAGATTAGAGGCCATTAGACTTCTACTTGCATATGCTTGCTTTATGAAATTCAAATTATTTCAAATGGATGTCAAAAGTGTATTTTTGAATGGATATATTGCTGAAAAAGTCTATGTAGAACAACCTCCAGAATTTGAAAATCATGCTTTTCCTAATCATGTTTTTAAATTAAATAAAGCTCTATATGGATTAAAACAAGCACCTAGGGCTTGGTATGATAGGCTAAGCAAATTCTTACTAAATAATAATTTTTCAAGAGGTAATGTAGACACAATCCTCTTTATTAAAAGAAATCAAAATGATATATTAGTTATACAAATTTATGTTGATGACATAATTTTTGAGTCTACTAATAAATCTCTTTGTCAAGACTTTGCTAAGCTCATGCAGGGAGAGTTCGAGATGAGCATGATGGGAGAACTTACTTTCTTCCTCAGACTTCAAATCAAACAAACAAAAGAGGAAATCTCCATCACCCAAAGCAAGTACACCAAGAAATTACTCAAAAGATTTGGAATGGAGAACTCCAAACCAATTGGCACACCCATGAGCCCCTCATGTAAGCTTGACAAGGATGAAGAAGGTAAATGCGTAGACTTGAAATACTATAGAGGTATGATTGGCTCTCTATTATATTTAACTGCAAGTAGGCCTGATATTATGTTTAGTGTTTGTTTATGTGCTAGATTTCAATTTAATCCTAAAGAATCTCACTTGAATGCTGTTAAAAGAATCCTTAGATATTTAAATGATACTCAAACTCTAAGATTATGGTACTCTAAGGACTCACTAATTGATTTATTAGGATATTCAGATGCTGATTTTGCTGGATGTAGATTAGACAGAAAAAAGCACTAGTGGAACTTGCCAATTTCTTGGAGTTAACCTAATCTCCTGGTTTAGCAAGAAATAAAATTCGGTAGCACTGTCTACGGCTGAGGCCGAATACATTACAGCCGGAAGTTGTTGTGCTCAAATCTTGTGGATTAAGCAACAACTCGAAGACTTTGATATCAAACTTAATGAAACACCCATAAGATGTGACAACACTAGCGCCATAAATTTAACTAAAAATCCAATTCAACATTCAAGGTCTAAACATATTGAAATAAGACATCATTTTATAAGAGAACATGTTCAAAACAAAAATATAATTCTTGAATATGTTTGCACTGAAAATCAATTAGCTGATATCTTTACAAAGGCCCTTAGTGAGGATAGATTCTGTAAAATTAGGAGAAATCTAAGAATTCTTGATCCTTTTGCCTAAATATTTCTCCAATTTCAAGAAATCGATGTCAAAATTTCTTTGAGCTCAATTTTCATCATCTCTCTTGGACCTAAAAGCTTAAGATTATCATTCTCACAACTTGTCATTGAGCAAAATTTTTTCTCCAAAAATTTTAAATTTTTTTAGAATTTATTCATATTTTTTTTGAATTTTTGTGATTCATGAGTTGACCCCCTAGGGTCGACCCAATGGCATACTTGAAATTCTTGGCAAACTTCCCGCGGGCTCTTTTCTTTTTAACTTAAAGCCCGTTCATGAGCCGACCCCTTCTTCTTCTTCGTCTTCCTCCCTCCAAGACTCGTCGTCCTCATCTTCGTTCTCTCCAAAACCAAGGATTTAGCCCAAAGATCATTCTCCCTTCACATCTCCACCTCAAATCACCCCTTGGGAAAGGAGCTTCTCGCATCTTTCTCCCTTGATTGAAGCGGTTGGGGCGTGCCCTAGCTTCTACCGTTCTTCTAAAAATCATCATTTCTCTCTGCCAAAATCTCTTTCCATCCTCTAGTAACCTTCCTTCTCCTCACCCATTTGATCTTCCGAGTCTCCCTGCCTGCTCTTGTGGTGAGAATGGCCCCAAAGATGAAACTCCCTCAAAGAAGGAAATCAGTCCGTGCGCTAGAAGAAGGCATCCGCCGAAAAGGCAAGCTTCTCAGACCTCCTCTGCTCCCATTCCGACGTCAGCGTCTGCACCAGGTCCCTCTCAGTCTTCTCTTAGCCCTAGCAAAATCCCTCTCTCTGACAGAAAGGTAGAAACCGGCAAGAATGTGGATTTTAGATTCTTTGAAAAAGAAGATTTCTCCTTTGGGACAAAGATCAAAAACCAAGATTGAGGATTTTACTGTTCTCTCAAGGAAGTTACATATGTAGACTTGGTTAGAGAGTTTTATCTAAATTTGCACTATGGCAATGGAATAGTAACTTCTACTGTTAAGGGAATTGATATCTGCTTAGATCCTATTATTTTGGGAGAGATTCTACATTTGCCCTGTAAGGAATATTTTTACATGGAACTCCCAGTGAAGGAAGAGGGGATCAATGTAATTTTAGGAGGAACCTACTCGGGAAGTCTAAATAAATTAGAAGCCAAAATCTTGTCAATTGAAATGAGAATTCTACATCAATTAGTGACAAAGCTTTTCTTCCCGAGAAGTATTAGACATGTCCTCCTTTCTGGCCGAGACATTTGTATAATATTTCATGTGATCACTCAAACCCCCTTAAACCTCCCAGCTTTAATGATTGAGGCCATGAGAGAAACACTGAATAGATCCAAGGCACATCTGCCTTTTGGTATGGCCCTCACACTGGTTTTCAGGAGGTTTGGAGTCAGTTTTGAGGGGGAGGCATCTGCTAAGCTTTCTCACGCAGACACCATCAACCAACACACTCTGCACCGCATGGGATTCACTAGAATTAATGGTGGTTGGATCAAGGGTACAGAAGAAAGAGCTGAGGAGAGAGCTGAGGACAGAGTTGAGGACAGAGCTGAGGAAGAAGGTCCCTCATCACCTCTCCATGACTTCAGGGCAGCATCTCCAGATATTCAGTTTGTTTCAGATCCAGAGGCTGGCCCTTCAGAGTCCACCAGGAGGCACACATCAGTTCAGCAGCCAGACAGCAGAGCACCTCCCTCAGAGTACAGATTGGCTGATGATCAGATTGAGCAGATTTTTCAGCGTGTGGCTTCCTTGCTTTCTCGTCAGTGGAGCACTTCTACATTTGCACCGGAATCCACATCATTAGATGCATCTGATCAGACCTTGATCCCCTATATCTCCACTGTATTTCAGTTGATCTCAGATTAGTCTGTTCGGATTCAGCAGCTCGAGGATTACATTTTGAGACTGATTGGGAGAGTACTTGACTTGCAGGGGCAAGTCTTAGCTTTGGCCCATCCTCAGCCACAGGAGTGCACTATTGAGGTCACAGACCTTACTGTGGAGGCTGGCAGACTCAGAGGTGTATTGGAGGGTGGTTATGAGTTCTTGAGGAGAGAGATCAGAGGCTCTAGTAAGCGTGCTTCTACACAGTTCACTGCACTGCTTCAGTCTATTTCGAGAGCTCTGAACGTTCTTGATTCCATCAGGCTCTCTCTTGCAGTCCAGTCTTTGACCTCTGAACGTTCTCAGCCTTCAGGATCATCTCGCCCACCTACTCGTGCCAGCACCTCCACTCGTGGCAGAGGCAGACGGGGTAGAGGACGAGCTCTTGGTCGTGATCCATCATCTCCCCACCCCATCTCTGATACATCTGATTCTGATCCATAGAGTCATGTGTTCTACTAGATCCTTGTTGTTAGTCATGTCTGTTGTTCTTTCTAGGATCTATCATTTGGGCCATGTAATGATGTTAACTAGTTGACTTTTATATTATGAAATATGTATTGAAACAACTATGGTTTTAATCATCTTTTAATTATATATCTACTCTTTGTAATGGTATCAATCATCTCTTGATTATATATCTTCTCTTTGTTGCTAATTCATATCTATGGTACTCAATGACATATTTTGTTTTATGATTACTGTATTCAGAGGGAGCAAACATTAATGATAAGCACAAGAAGTTTGAAGAAACACTAAAGAGAAAATGTATTCAAAAAAAAGAGGGAGAGTTAACAATGTTTGATGATGTCAAAAAGGGAGAGAAATTAAAGAAAAGTATCAAAAGCAAGATTGTTAAATGACTTAAAAATACAATGAGTGAATTACTAAGCAAAAGTATCAAAAGAAAGATAAATAAAAGACTTAAAAATAAAATGAGTGAATTGGGAGAAATTAAAATATCAAAAATAAGGTTGCTAACAAAATGAATGAATTGCTAAGCAAAAAATAAATGAGCAACCTTTAAAATTACTTCTTAGACATGCTCTGATATGCTTTAAAATTAGACATGCTCTGATACATCTTAAAATTTGACATGCTCTGATATACTTTATAATTAATTCTTAGACATGCATTGATACACTTAATTGTTAAACTTGCTCTGATAGTAAAACTAAATAATCAAATGAGAATGAACAAATTTTCAAGATGCAACTTGCTCTGATACTAAAACTAAATAATCAAATGAGAATGAGCAAATTTTCAAGATGCTAAGAAATTTGAAAAACAAGCAAATGAGCAAATGAGATTTTTTCAAACACGCAATTCTCAAATCATAAGGTAAATTCTGCTTTGCTCTGATAACAAAAATAAATTTTCTACTCTGATACCAAAATCACATAATCAAATGAGCAAATTTTCAAATCATTAAGTAATAGGCAAATTACTTATGCAAATTGGTACATGTATCACATGCCAAAAGAATCAATCTTCTTTTCAAGCAAATGCACTTATAAGTAATTTTCAAGTTGGTAGTAAATTTCCTATTTATCTTCAAACTACCTATAATGCATTTCATTCCTTTGAAATTCATGATCATTGATTCACATAGATACTTTTGTTCAAGTGTTTTGTCATCATCAAAAAGGAGAAGATTGTTGCTCCTTAGATTGATTTTGATGATTACAAAGCAGTTGAAGGGGTACCAATGATTTTCACTTGAAAAAGACTTATTGCTCTTCAGGGGCAAAATTATAATTTTACCAAAACCCTGATTTGATAGTATCAAATGATAGAACAAAAGATTTATGATCCAATGGTAAAAATTTTATTGATTTTGAACTTGTATTTTGAAAGATATGCATGATTGAAAATTATGAGTCGACCCATGAGTCGACTCATGGCACATGAGATGACTGGCACGCTAAATTTCTTGGCCGGCACAGACTTGGCACACCCTGTGAGTCGACCCATGAGTCGACCCCCAAGGCATGAGTCGACTCATGAGTCGACCTCTGCGGGTCTTTTTGCCAGTTTTACAGAACCATGGATCTCGTTCACTTCTGTGATGATTTTTCACAGAGGTCGACCCATGAGTCGACCCCCAGGCATGAGTCGACTCATGAGTCGACCCCTGTGACAGAATTTTTCCATAACGGCTAGTTTTTTACCCATTTTAAGTACTTTTAATGCTCATTTATTGTGGTCTAACGGCTCTTTTTCAACCTAGAATGTTTTTCACTATTTCTTAAAGCTATAAAAGGGACAAAAAGGTAGAAATCAACAAGAAGAAAAGAAGAAGAAAAAGAGAGGATCCAAGTAGAGAGATTTTGAAAAAGGGATTTCAAGCCAACTTTTCAGCTCTAAGCAAGAGCTCATTCAAAGCTTTCAAGAAGCCTTTAATCCAAGCTCACCAACTCCTCAAGTGCACATTCAAGTCTCCATCCACCTTGAGAAAATCCAAAAAGGGTCTTCTTCTCTTAAGTAAAGTGTATTTAAAGTTATATTCGCTCATTGAAGGAGCTTTCTTTGTGCTTATTTATGCTATAAATTGTTATACTCAGTTTGAGTGATTGGTTTTGTTTTGGAAGGGTTCCAAAACAAGGAAAGGTTGATCCGAACCTAGAATCAGAGTGTATTGGGTTGGCTTGTACCCGAGAAACAAGTGGACTAGCTTGGAATAGCTAGAGTCGGAGTTTTTGATGTTTGTATTGGGGTTGAATACAAGATTAGTGGATTGAAATTCCCAAGTAGGAGCTTGGGGAGTGGATGTAGGTGCAAGGTTGGCACCGAACCACTATAAATCTTTTTGTTTGGTGTGTGTCTAATTGCTCTTCTTTATCTCTTCATTATTCTCTTGCATTCTTGCTCTTGCTATTAGCCTTGAATTAATTCTACTCACTCTATCTATTTAGCTTTGTCAAACATTTCTCATAAGTCATAAGTTAAGCTTAAAATTTTTAGAAATCTAATTCACCCCCCCTCTTGGGTTGCATAGCTGGGCAACATACTCTCTTCTATTAGGTTCGATAGATCCCATCTTGATGCACCTCTACTCCTACAGTGGACCAACTATTGCCAACATCCACTACAAGGGCTCATTAAGACCCATGTTAATGTGTCAGTCAAACTCCAATAGCCTCACTGTGAGTAGTAGTATCATCTCAGATCAAAAGATCAGTCATACAACTATAGCATCGAGAAAGTCACTAATGAGTGAGCAAACATCCATGTGACTTTTCGTGTTGGTCACGCTCAGTACTAGTTATTCTCTAACAACCATCTACACTCGCTCCAGTATCTCTACATTGCAGACTCAAGACCCATCTGTCCGAAAAAATTGATCCATGCACTAATCTATCCAGATCAATCACCATTCTCATGATGATCCTATGATCAGGAGTAATTTAAAAATTAACCATTAATGACACATACCTCAAATTCTCAACTCTTTGAGAATATATGTCATTATCTTATTAATTTTTTGGATGATTCATGGACACTAAACATGAATAGTACTATAACTGTCTAATAAGTACAAAATTATATCCTAAAAATATGAAATATGTTAGCCAAGATTGGATTCTAGGGCATACATCCAACACTTTAGACTAAAGTTCAAGTCTTTAGGATTAATAAATTTATATACTAATTAGGTTTTGTATTTTTCTTGTGTGTACAGATATGGTCTCAAACTTATCACTCCGATCACTATTGGATAGTGAGAAGCTTATTGGATCAAATTTTAATAATTAGTATCGAAAGTTAAAGATAGTCTTGGAGCACGAGAGGATCCTTTATGTGATAACACGTCCGGCACCTAAGGAGCCTGCTCCCAATGCCCGAGGCATGGTCTGAGATACTTATTTGAAGTGGCTTAACAACTGCATCATGGTTCGTTGGATTATGCGAGCCTCTATGAACGACAAGTTCAATCGAAAGTTTGAAGAGGCTCAACTAGAGAAAATACTTCAAGTGTTGAGAGATTCCTTTGATACTCCTGATAATGTTAAGCAGCATAAAACTAGTTGCACCATTTTCAACATCTGGATATGGGAGGGTGCATCTGTTACTGATGATGTATTATACATGATCGAGCAGATTAAAAAACTGAGTAAACTCGACTTCTCCTTGCACAAACTACTGAGGAAGGATGCAATCCTGAACTCTCTACCCAAGTTTTACCTATCGTTTCTCAGTTATTTCAGAATAATGAAGCCTGTAGTCAACTACCACAGTCTATTGGGGTTGCTATAGACTTTTGAGAAGGATCACCAGCTCCATAAGGAGACAGTGAATTTAGTGGGAGGATCTTCTTCGGGTAGTTGTCGTTCCTTTAAGAAAGAGAAAAAAAAGAAGAATAAGAAGGTGCTTGGTGCTGGGAGTCAGTCTCAAAAATTCAAGTTCAAGACTGATCAAAATCAGACAGAGTACTTCTTTTACAAGAAGCAGGGTCACTGAAAGAAAAATTATCCTCAGTATATCTCTTCTCTTGATCCGAACAGGTCAAAAAAGAAGCAATCAATTGCTAGATAAGGTACTTATGTGATAACACCTTGTAACTTCTCTCTTTTTGATACAATAATCTGGGTATTGGATACCGATAGTCCTATTCACATTTGCAATTCGTTACAGGGTCTTCAGGTCACTAAGAGATTTGGAGATGACAAGAGATTTCTAAACATTGGAGATGGAAGATCAGTTTTAGTTCTAGCTTTAAGAATCATCAAGCTTGTATTCGAGTCTCAGTACATTGTTCTTGATGAGTATCATTACTGTCCTAATTTTGTTTTATTTCTATAGGCCTTTTGGTCAATTTCAATTATAAAATATCAATAAAAAAAACTTTTGTAATATCATTTTGAATGGTATTACAATTTTGTGTGGACAGTTGAACAATGGTATCTATGCTGTATCTAGGCCTAATGTAATGTATATTTCAAATAAACACCCTAGAATAGATAATGTCATGGATGCCTACTTTTGGCATTGTAGGCTAGGTCATATCAACAAGAACAGGATGAACAGGTTAGCTCAAGAAGAAATTCTTGATAAAGATGATTATGAATCGTTACCTACTTGTAAGTCTTGTTTGCTTGAAAAGATGACCAAGTTACTTTTTACTGAAAAAGATGAACGAGCCAGTGATGTGCTGGGTCTGATACATACTGATGTATGTGAACCCATGAGCACATGTGCCAGAGGAGGGTATAGCTATTTTATTACATTCACAGATGATCTATCTAGGTATGGGTATATCTACTTAATAAAACACAAGTCTAAATCATTTGAAACGTTCAAACAATTTCGTAATGAAGTAGAGAAACAAACAGAAAAAAATATTAAAATTTTTTGATCTGATCGAGGAGGTGAATACCTCTCTAGTAAATTTTTGATATATCTAGGAGAGAATGGGATTCTTTCCCAATGGACCTCTCCAGGGACACCACAGCATAATAGTATCTTGGAAAGGAGGAATCGAACCTTATTGGATATGGTTCGATCCATGATGGGGTTTGCAACTCTGTCAATCTTCTTTTGGGGATATGCACTTGAAATAGCCTGTCTTATGCTCAATAATGTTTTGAATAAGTTATTTAGTAAAATACCATATGAGATATAGTCAGGGCGTAGGCCGAACCTCTCTTACTTCAAGGTCTGGGGATGTCCAACTTATATTAAACGATTGCATATTGACAAGCTCAGTCCTAGGTCTGATAAATATAATTTTTTAGGGTATCCCAAAAAAATAAAAAAATATTACTTTTACCTGCCTGTTGAACAAAAGGTGTTTGTCAGTAGTAAGGCATATTTTTTGAAAAAAGAATTTCTTAGTGAAGGAATAAGTGCCTCTAAAATTGAACTTGATGAAGATCGATAGGTAGAAGAACCGACACCAATGATTGAATCTGAACCAAATTTGATAAGATCAAATTTGAAGTCTAATGAACAAACATCCTTAAGATGATCCGATAGAGTACCGCATCAGTCGGACAGATACTTAGGTTTTTTGATCCAAAATGGAGATCCTATTGAACTCGATGAGAACAATGAGGATCCGATCACCTACATGGATGCGATGCAGAGATTTGGTTCTAATAAATGGCTTGAAGCCATGAAATCTAAAATGAAGTTTATGAAGGTCAATGATGTATGGATATTGATTGACCCACCTGAAGGGGTTAAATTCATAGGGTGTAAGTGGATCTTCAAGAGGAAGAGGGGCGCAGACGGAAAGGTGGAGACTTATAAAACCCATTTGGTTGCCAAAGATTATCGTCAGTGTTATGGTATTGACTATGACGAGATGTTTTCTCCTATGACAATGCTCAAATCCATTCAGATCATGCTTGTGATAGTAGCATACCTGGATTATGAAGTTTGATAGATGAATGTGAAGACAACTTTTCTAAATAGAGAATTGAACGAAGAGGTGTATATGATACAACCTGAAGGATTCACATCCATAGATGAGTTTAAGATGTGCAAGCTTCAGAGATCTATTTATGGATTGAAGCAAGTATCTCGGAGTTAGAATATACATTTTGATAAGGTGATCAGAACGTACGGCTTCATTAGGAATGGAGAGAAATTCTACATATATAAGTGGGCAAATGGTTCAATAATTATATTTTTTATGTTGTATGTAGATAATATTCTCTTAATCAAAAATAATATCTCTGCATTATAGAAAATAAAAGTGTGGCTATCATCATAATTCTCTATGAAGGATCTGAGGGAAGCAGCCTACATCCTATGGATGAAGATCTATAGGAATAGATCTAAGAGACTGCTTGGACTCTCCCAATCCATGTACATAGATATCATGCTGAAATGATTCAGCATAGAGAATTTTAAGAAAGGCTATTTTTTGATAGGCCAAAGAATTTTTCTTTCGAAAGAAGATTGTCCGATAACTCCTCAAGAGAGAGAGTGTATGAGTAGAGTTTTATATGCTTCAGTAGTGGGTTCTATTATGTACGTCATGATATGTACAAGATCAGATGTGGCATACTCACTAGGGGTAGTGAGCAGATATCAGTCTGATCTAGAAAAAAATTACTAAAAGGTCGTAAAGATCATTCTTAAGTATTTGAGAAATACTAAGGACCAGTGGTTTATGTATGATAAAACTGACTTGAAATTGATGGGGTTCACCGACTCCAGCTTTCAGTCAGATCATGATGATAGCAAGAGTGTATCGAATTATATTTTTATCCTAAATGATAGAGCGATCTGTTGAAAAAATTTCAAGTAGCACATTGTGACAGGCTTTGTTTGTGAAGCAGAGTATATCGTGGCATCCGATGCTGCAAAGGAAGATGTATGGCTGCGGAAGTTCATCGACGAGCTGGGAGTGGCATCCTTTGTTAATGGCCCTATCTTGTTATACTACAATAATACTGGAGCCATTGCTCAAGCCAAGGAGCTGAGATCACATCAGTGCATCAAACATATTCTGCACCGCTATCACCTTATCCGAAAGTGTTGGGAAATATATCCCAAAAGCCAATCGTCAAGCTGTTGATGGTTGAGCAACCTTGTATTGTAATTGATTTGTTAATAAATAAAATATATTCTTGGCATTTTCATCATAAGTTTTCATCTTCTAATGAACTCCGTTGTTGTGATGAAGTCCTTAGGACTATTTAGGTTCGATAAAGAGAGGATTTATCGATTAGTCCTTAAAATTGTTCACGACCAAATGATAGGCTGTTAATAAGGACGACAGCTTCTATCGAGTATAGATCGCTGTAGGCCATATGGGTTGGTTGTCCTCTTAACCAAGGAGTGTGGAGACACTGGTATGGCATACAGGTGAGATATAAGGATACATCATCATTGAACGTGACCAACTCCAGAGCATTCTACTGTCGAGAATGTCTCTGATGGGATATAGGTATAAGTGTCCCTTAGATCTGAGATCGCCTTAGTGACTTGCAAGCAACTCACTGTACTTTGATACTGGACTAACTGAATTTCTAATTTAGTGATGGAAGGCTTCTGGAAATGATCAAGTACTTACAAAGTCGGAGTGTGATCGAGATGGGATTGACCACTCCAAGAGTTGGAGAAGAATGAGTCGCTGTATTTCAATTTAGCAAAACTTTGGCTAGGGTAATCCATCAGATAGATTTGATATTTTGAAATACAATGTGGACAACCTGATCAGAGTTGACAGTTAAACTCTGAGGTGTCTTATGAGCATTTTGGTCAAGGAGATGAATTATATGAAAACTATATCCGCATGGGTTCTAAGGATGTTGTTCTACACATTCGACCTATCTGGCCGTCGGGTACTATTGCTAGATGATCACTTTGATTGGTATAGAAATTTATTCTTGTGCTACTGATTTAGGTTCAAACCTATGAGGTTACACATATTAGATTTCACGATCCGATTGGATGGTTGATCAACGATTAAGAATCGTTCTAGGGTTTAACGACCAATATGATTGACATTTAACCTAGTGCATGTGTTGCAGGAGGATCGATTAGTAATTTGATTGCTAATTGGCTTAATTTGATTAATTCAATGGATTGAGATTAAGTCTATTTAAATATGATTTAATTAGATTTAGTTTGGACTTGATTGGATCAAGTCTAATTGGTTTATTGGATAAACCAAGTGCAAGAAAAAACTAGTCCTAGTTCAATTAGGACTTGGGTCAACCTAATTTTTAATTCGATTAAAAAATTAAATCAAATTTAAATTTAATTTAATTCGATTAAATTAAGTTTTTAATTGGGTAAAGATCTATTTTAATTGGGTTAATTTAGTTTTGGTTTGATTTGATTTGAGAAACCAGACTGGAACAAGACATAGATTGAATCCTAGTAAAACTAGGATTCCACCTTGCGCCAATTTAGCCCCCATGCCCACTCTCTCTTATCCCACGCCCACTCTCTCTTATTTTATTTGATAAAATTTCTCTCTCAGATCTTCACACACACCCAAAACTTTCTTCTCTTTCTCTCTTTAATAGAAAGTGGTTGTGAATCAAGTCAAAGTAGGAATTAGTTTGGATTTCAAATTCTATGAGATAGAGTTTTAGGAAACCAAAACTCTTTCCTTATGGCACTGATTTTACCCAGATTATTTTTAGAATTTTTATGAATTTTATGGCACATAATATGTGCCCTTTGCTAGTGGTCCATGCACAAAAAGAAAGAGGGGGCACCCAAGTGTTGGGTTCCCCTTGTCTTGCCATGTTTGGATAATCCTTGACTAGGTATTTGACCTAGATAAGGACTCTATCATATCTCTCTATTTAAAATAAATTTTTTTATGAAATTTTTATAAAAACTAGAAAAAAAGAAGACCTTTGGGATGTCCAAACATTAAGGAGAAAGAAGGTTGGGGCATGGAGATACAATAGACACAAGACTAGGTGTCTAGGTGAGAGAAAAGAGAAAAAGAAGAGGGTCTTCTTCTAGGGTTGCTGTGTTCACCTCTTTCCTTCCTCCATCTTAAGTTTTCTGAGAGTATCTCAGATCTAAAACTCCTTCTCCTACTTCTTATCTTTGGAAGAGTCCTAATCAAGAAGAAGGAGGCATCTGATCGACCATCGAAGAAGGATCAGCATAGTACTAGCATACTGTGTTGATTTTCTGGACCAAGAACTTTGATCGTGATTCGTGGGCTCGTGTGGATGACTCCTAGAGGCCAGATGTGTGTGGCTTGCAACATCATCCTCAAGCTCTGATCAGCAAAGTTAGAACGTCTAACTTACAAGGTAATAGATCTGATCTATTATATTTTACATACATTAGATGTAGTATAGAAACATGTTGATATGATCAACATGTAGTTCTTGCTCTTTATACTTTAATTTTTGATTTAATACCATATAATAATTATGTAATAAGATCTTAAATTTAGAGATTCTCTGATTTAATAAGATAAATTTTGATTTATTTTAGTCTTCCGCCACCTGATCTTCAAAAAGTTTCAAGATCTAATCCTGAAACCCTAGATCTGGTTCCTTCAGTTGGTATCAGAGCCTAGGTTATTTATTACATGATTATTTATACATATTTAGATTATTTTTTAGATTAGATCTAATTTATAATCTGATTGTTAAATCTGAAATTAAAATTTTTAGATCAATCACGTACTGTAGGTTGTCCTGTTGTAAGGTTTATCCCTTATAGTGCAAAGGTTGTCCTAGTTCGTATAGATCTATCTTTAATCATAAATTTGTTAGATATAATCTAGATTAAATTTATAATTTATTAGATTTAAAAAATATTTAAATCTAAAATAAAATTTTTTTGTTAATAATTTTCATGCAAAGAACCATCATATATTTGTCTGAAAAATTTGTGCAGTTTAAAATTAAAATTGTTTCAATTACATGAACCTATTTAGATTAGATCTAAAGTAGTTTCATGCTTATTTTACTTGTATTTTGATTATGAATCAAACATGCAACTTGGTTGGTAGAACCATGTTGCAAAAATATTTATAAAAATAAAAATTATTTTTGAAAAGCCGAACCCCAACCCTCAGCCCAAAACTTAATTGAGAATTAAGAAGTTGTTTGATTAGGTTCTAGAATTGTGAATTAAGGAACCTAAGATACAAACCATAACACATTGGGTTAATGGGTTAGTGGGAATTAGGTCCATTAATTGGGTTAGACCTAAGGTTAGATTAAAGATGGATTTAATTAGAAAATTGACTAAATCTAATCAATTGTTGTCTTAGACTATGTCAAGGATTCTCTAGATCAATTACAATAGTTGTAGTTAGTCAAGTCCATGTCTTTAAGGAGAACCAAATGGACTTGATTCTTGGCTAAGCAGTCTAGCACGAACTGTTATGTTGATCTAATCGAAACTAATTAAACTAGTTAGTGTCTAAGGTAAACCAGACTGGTGGTTTTTAATTGGGAGCCCGCTTACCTGGTCATTTCTGATGGTATCTAAGGCAAGCTTTGGCAGACCCTCCCATCGATCGAACTTACCTAGCCTCTTGGTGAAATTATGTTTTGATCGGATCACTTGACTATTCAAGCTGACCCATGTCTGCTAGGTAAATCAGTGTGACTGATTTAGGTGCTCCTAGACCAGCCCTTTTAATGGTCTCCCTTAAACTGACTTGGTGAAGTCAGTGGGAGGATCATGATAAGCTGGATCATCTGACCTCCTCCTCTAAATCAATTAAATCTTCTAAAATTATTAGGTCTTTAAAATGAAATAGTTATAGTGATAACTATATCATAGCCTCTCATTAAGTGGATGATAATGGGTCCATCAATTGGATAATCATTGGAGGCCCAAAGGCCTGGTGCTTATCGACTGATGGAATTGTCATTCATAATATGATTTCTTGATTGCATCTTTCTAAATGATGGTTAGGTTAGCCAACCAAAGTTAGGCCTAATCATTTATTGGCTAGATGGGTCAAGTATGGTCATGTTAATGGTTGGACCTAACCAGATCTTTTTAGTGGAGGCCAAAGCCTACTGATTAGGGACTAAGGCAAAATTAAATTACTAAAAATTATTTAAAAAATAATTGGTTATGAACCTACCCTTAGATGTACATAGGTTGGCCAACCAAAGTTGGGCTTGTGTGCAGTCCAAGTGGATTCTAGTACCCATTAAGGAATTAGGGTAATTCCTCGAATTGGAGGTAGAGGCTATCAATTCAAATAAAATAGTAGGAGAAACCTTTTGATTAAAGTCTAAATCTTTAGGTTTAATAAATCAATTACTAATTGGTTATGATTTTCTTTTGTGCAGATATGGCCACTTCTTTATCGCTCCGATCTTTGTTGGACAATGATAAGTTGGTGGGACTCAACTTCGATAGCTGGTACCGAAATTGAAGATAGTCCTGGAGCATGAACGGATCCTATATGTGATAACGAATCCTGCACCTGAGGAGCCAGCTACTAATGCATGTGGAACAGTAGAGACACTTACCAAAAGTGGCTCAGTGATCAGACCATGGTGCGCTGCATCATGCTGGCTGCCATGAGCAATGAGTTCAGTCGCAGATTTGAGATGGCTCAGCCAAAGGACATGCTTCAAGTGTTGGAGGATGGCTTTGGCACACCCGATGACGTGGAGAGGCACAAGACTAGTTGTGCCATCTTCAACACCAAAATGCAGGATGGTGCCTCTGTCACTGATCATGTATTGTACATGATCGAGCTGATGGAGCATTTGAGCAACCTCGACTTTTCCTTGCATGAGCAGCTTGGGAAAGATGCAATACTGAACTCGCTGCCCAAATCTTATCTTCCATTCTTCACTCATTATAGAATGTCAAAGCCTGAAGTAAACTACCAAGGGTTACTGGGGTTGCTTCAGAACTTTGAGAAGGATCACCAACTCCACAAGGAGTCAATGAACTTAGTGGGAGGTTCGTCTTTTGGTTCTCGACCCTTTAAGAAAGGAAAGAAGAACAAGAAGAAGAAAATGAAAAAGGTGCAAGTTCAGGCTGGGACATCTGTGCAGGGCTAGACCAGAAAGATCAAGCCCGATAAGAGTCAAGCTGAATGATTATTTTGTAAGAAGTGGGGGCACTGAAAGAGGAACTGTCCTCAGTACATTGCCTCTCTAGATCTGAACAAGCAGAGAAAGAAGCAAGCTATTGCTGGGCAAGGTATTTATATGATAACTCCTTGCAATTTCTCTATTTGTGATATAACTGACTGGGTATTGGATACCGGTAGCCCTTATCATATTTGTAATTTGCTGCAGGGGTTGCAGGTCAGTAGGAGATTCGAGCAAGGCGAGATGTTCCTGAATGTTGGAGATAGAAGATCAGTTCTAGTTCTAGTATTAGGAATCTTGAAATTTGTATTTGAGTCCCATACCGTTGTTCTTAATGATTGTCATTTCTGTCATAGTTTCTTTTTAAATGTTGTTTCTGTGGGCCTTCCAGCCAAAAATGATTATGAAATTTCAATAAAGAAACAACTCTGTAATATCATTATGAATGGTGTTACTATATTTTGTGGACATTTGAACAATGATGTGTATATACTATCACAACCTGTTAACGTAGTCTATTCTATTGGCAAGCACCCCAAATTAGATAGTGTATCAGATATCTACTTATGGTACTATAGGCTAGGTCATATAAACAAAAACAAGATAAACAGATTGACTCAAGAGAGAATCCTCGAAGTCAGTGATTATGAATCACTTCCAACCTGTGAGTCCTGTCTTCTTGGTAAAATGACCAAGTCATCTTTTACTGAAAAAGGTGAGAGAGCTACTGAGCTCTTGGGCCTAGTACATACTGATGTATGCGGGACCATGAGTACAAGTGCTAGAGGTGGATATTTCTACTTCATCACTTTCACGGATGATCTATCCAGATATGGATATGTCTATTTGATGAAACATAAGTCGGATTCATTTGAAATATTCTAACGATTCCGAAGTGAAGTAGAAAAACAAATTGAAAAGAGTATTAAAACTCTTCGGTCTAATCGAGGAGGAGAATACCTTTCTGGTGAGTTTCTCACATATCTAGGAGAGAATGAGATTTTCTCCCAATGAACTCCTCCAAGAACACCACAACATAATGGTGTGTCTGAAAAGAAAAATCGGACTCTGTTAGACATGGTCTGATCCATGATGGGTTTTGCCAGCTTGCCGATATCCTTCTGGGGATATGCACTCGAATCGGCCTGTTATCTGTTAAATAGGGTTTCAAGTAAGTCTGTAAGTAAGACTCCATATGAGATATGGACAGGACATAAGCCAGCACTTTCACACCTTAGGATTTGGGGTTGCCCGACCTATGTTGGACGGTTAGTTACAGATATACTCGAACCTAGGTCTGACAAATGCACATTTATAGGATACCCCAAAGAGACCAAAGGATATTTTTTCTACCATGCTGATGAACAAAAGATGTTCGTCAGCCTTAAGACAACCTTTTTAGAAAAGGAGTTCCTTGGTGAAGGAACCATTACCTTTAAGGTTGAACTTGATGAAGTTCAACAAGTAGAAGGACTGACACCAATAGCTGAACCTAAGTCGAATTTGATTAGATTAGATCCGGAGCCCAATGTACCTACACCATTAAGGTGATCCGGTAGAGTATTGCATCAGCTGGATAGATACTTCGATTTTTTAGTCCGGGACGGTGATCCTATCGAACTCGATAAGAACGATGAGGATCCGATCATCTATATGGATGCAATGCAGAGACCTAATTTTAAAAAATAGCTTGAAGCCATGAAATCCGAAATGGATTCCATGAAAGTTAACGATGTATGGACATTGGTTGACCCACCTGAAGGGATTAAACCCATTAGGTGTAAATGGGTCTTCAAAAGGAGGAGGGGCACAGACAGAAAGGTGGAGACTTATAAAGTCTGTCTAGTTGTCAAGGAATATCATCAATATTATGGTATTGACTATAATGAGATGTTCTCCCCTGTGGCAATGCTCAAATCTATTCGGATAATGCTTGCAATAGCTGTCCATCTGGATTATGAGATCTGGTAGATGGATGTAAAGACAGCTTTCCTGAATGGAGAGCTGATCGAAGAGGTGTATATGATACAACCTGAGAGATTTACATCCACAGATGAGTCCAAGGTGTGCAAGCTTCAAAGATCTATTTATGGATTGAAGCAAGCTTCTCGGAGTTGGAACATGCATTTTGATAAGGTGATCAAAACGTATGATTTCGTTAAGAACGGAGAAGAACCCTGCATCTATAAATGGGCAAATAGTCTAGTTGTGGTATTCTTTGTATTGTATGTGGATGATATTTTCTTAATCGGAAATGACATCCCTGCACTACAGAGAATAAAAGTTTGGTTGTCATTGCAGTTCTCCATGAAGGACTTGGGTGAAGCATCCTACATCCTAGGGATGAAGATCTATAGGGATAGATCTAAAAGGATGCTTGGGTTATCTCAGTCCATGTACACAGACACTGTGCTGAAGAGGTTCAGTATGGAGAATTTCAAGAACGGCTATCTACCGATAGGCCATGGAATTTCTCTCTCGGAAAGATTGTCCGATAACTCCTGAAGAGAGAGAGCGTATGAGTAGAGTCCCATATGCTTCGACTGTGGGATCTATCATGTGCGTCATGACATGTACAAGGCCAGATGTGGCATACTCACTAGGAGTAGTGAGTAAATACCAATCTGATCCTGAAGAAAACCACTGAAAAGTGGTTAAAGCCATCCTTAAGTATTTGAGAAATACTAAGGACCAATAGTTAGTTTATGGCGAGTCAGATCTGAAACTTGTGGGGTTCACAAACTCCAGCTTTCAATCTGACCATGATGACAGCAGAAGCGTGTCGGGTTATATCTTTACTCTGAATGGTGGAGCCATCTGCTGGAAGAGTTTCAAGCAGCATACTGTGGCAGACTCTGTTTGTGAGGTGGAGTACATCGCAACATCAGATGCTGCGAAGGAAGCTGTCGCTAAAAAAATTTATCATCGAGCTCGAAGTAGCACCCTCCCTCGATGGTCCGATCCTGCTCTACTGCGACAGCACTGGTGCCATAGCTCAGGCGAAGGAACCCAAAGCACACCAGCGAACGAAGCATATTTGTGCTGCTTCCACCTGATCCGGGAGATCATGGATTGAGGTGATGTCGACCTTCAGAAGATCGATGGAAAGAGAACCTGGCCGACCCCTTCACTAAAGCCTAGCAATAAAGGAGTTCGACAACCACAAGTCGAAGATGGATATTAGATACTGTGCTGAGTGGCTTTAGGATAAGTGGAGTTGTTGGGAAATATATCCCAAAAGCCAATCGTCAAGCTGTTGATGGTTGAGCAGCCTTGTATTGTAATTGATTTGTTAATAAATAAAATATATTCTTGGCATTTTCATCACAAGTTTTCATCTTCTAATGAACTCTGTTGTTGTGATGAAGTCCTTAGGACTATTTAGGTTCGATAAAGAGAGGATTTATCGATTAGTCCTTAAAATATTCACGATCAAATGATAGGCTGTTAATAAGGACGACAGCTTCTATCGAGTATAGATCGCTGTAGGCCATATGGGTTGGTTGTCCTCTTAATCAAGGAGTGTGGAGACACTGGTATGGCATACAGGTGAGATATAAGGGTACATCATCATTGAACGTGACTAACTCCAGAGCATTCTACGATCGAGAATGTCTCTGATAGGATATAGGTATAAGTATCCCTTAGATCTGAGATCGCCTCAGTGACTTGCAAGCAACTCACTGTACTTTGGTACTGGACTAACTGAATTTCTAATTTAGTGATGGAAGACTTCTGAAAATGGTCAAGTACTTACGAAGTCGGAGTGTGATCGAGATGGGATTGACCACTCCAAGAGTTGGAGAGAATGAATCGCTGTATTTTAATTAGCAAATTTTTGCTAGGGTAATCCATCAGATAGATTTGATATTTTCAAATACAATGTGGACAACTGATTAGAGTTGATAGTTGAACTCTGAGGTGTCCTATGAGCATTTTGGTCAAGAGGATGAATTATATGGAAACTATATCCGTATGGGTTCTAAGGATGTTGTTCTACACATTCGACCTATCCGACCGTCGGGTACCATTGCTAGATGGTCACTTTGATTGGTACAAAAAATTATTTCTATGCTATCGACTTAGATTCAGACCTATGAGATTACACACATTAGAGTTCATGATCCGATCGGATGGTTGATCAACAATTAGAATCATTCTAGGGTTAAACGACCAATATGATTGACATTTAACCTAGTGCAAGTATTGTAGGAGGATCGATTAGCAATTTGATTGCTAATTGACTTAATTTGATTAAGCCAATGGGCTGAGATTAAGTCTAATTGAATATGATTTAATTAGATTTGGTTTGGACTTGATTGGATCAAGTCCAATTGATTTATTGGATAAGCCAAGTGCAAGAAAAAACTAGTCCTAGTTCAATTAGGACTTGGATCAACCTAATTTTTAATTTGATTAGAAAATTAAATCAAATTTAAATATAATTTAATCTGATTAAATTAGGTTTTTAATTGAGTTAAGATCTATTTTAATTGGATTGATTTAGTTTTGGTTTGATTTGATTTGAGAAATCAGATTGGAACAAGACATAGATTGAATCCTAGTAAGACTGGGATTCCACCTTGTGCCAATTTAGCCCCCATGCTCACTCTCTCTTATCCCACGCCCACTCTCTCTTATTTTGTGCAACAAACTTCTCTCCCAGGTCTTCACACATGCCCAAAACTTTTTCTTCTTCTCTCTTGCATGGAAAGTGGTTGTGGATCAAGTCAAAGTAGGAATTAGTTTGGA